>NC_133899.1:12611835-12671835 GCF_964199755.1 Larus michahellis
ATGCAAATTCTCGTTAAGTTAATGACTGGAAAATCATGACGGCACTAGTGTATGAGTTCTGCGTTATTTGAAATTGCTTTATAAACAATAAATAATTAGCGTTTTACATTAGGACTAGTTAATAGTATCACACAATTATTTCTATAGGCATTGGTATTTTAGAGTCAAAAGTATTGATAGAATTGATTTATATAATTATAATCCTTTGCTGTCCATAGTTTGCCGTGCAAATAGCATGCTGAAGTTCATGTCCCATTAAAGGTTGGTACTTTATTAAAATATCTGGAATAATCTTGTTTGCAATAGGCACGTCTAGTCTTTCTGCAAAGAGGATTCTGAACATCCTTTAGGTTGGGATTTCAGGAGGGGGCAATTTGTTAATATGTTCACTCCTGCCTGACAAATGAGCATTACCGTCAATGTGGGTGCACATTTCCACTTATCCTTTTTGTAGCTGGAAAGCTTTATGAAAAATAAATTAATAATGCATACTAAATTATGTCTGCAAGAGACATTTATGTATATATTGCTAGCTTCAAGACTGATTAGATTTACGTTTCTTTAAAAATGATTTTTTTCTTCTACATCCATAATGCCTTTAGAATGCACTGCATGATAGAAAAATGCAATCTTGATTTCAATTGAATACCTGGAAGGAGTGCTTTTTCCCGATTAGTATGTACGTGTGTTCCCCTAGAGTTTGTGTTATTTTTCCTAAAAGAGACTGTTCTCTTGAATTACCCCGGTGCAAATGCGTGCCTTAGGATGCGAAACGCAGCAAAGTAGATGTCCTATTATCGTAACTTGAAAGAGGTCCATTTAATAATGGCCCGTATTAAACAAGAGTCTGCTAACTATGCAGTAAAGACCGTTTTTCACCAGAGAACGTAAACCACATGTTTTAAATGCAGCTAAAAATGGATGCAGTGTGCTATTTCCTTCCACCTCAGCCTGCAGTGTATTACTTAGATTTGCAAGGCATAGCCACCACTAGTACTTAACACTGCTGAAAGAGCCACCCTTCAAGGTTTTTTTAACCACAAAGAAAAGAGAAATATAGTAGCATCGATTGTTAAATCCTGGTGCTTGTTACTCACTGCCCGCACACAGAACATCATGCCTTTGTAGCAGTGAGGAGAGTTGGTATTTATCAGGGTTCAGAGCTAGTTCAGCCACACACTTGACAAATTATTTGTGGAATTGTTGTATTCACAGTCACTTAAATAAGAATCTGTCAACACAAGGCTGTGCTTTGTTGCAGCAGGTCTCACAGTTTTTCCTGCGCACTCAAAGAATGATGGATTGGAGGTAATGCAAATTCACTACCATTTTATATGCTGGTGCCTTCTTCATAGACAGGAAACATAGCTCAGTATCATCTTGTAAAATGCCTTAACTGTAAAGGCCTAGTTCAGCGTTGAAAGTGCTTTTTAAAAATGGTATGTTGGAACAGGGAAATGTAATTCAAATATTTTCCTCACGTCTCATTTTAAAGACTGTTTGTCGGAGCAGGTGTGCTTTCAGATTTTCCCAGGCTAAGTAGGACATATGCTTATCTGTGCTTGGTAATTAAAACAAATTAATAAATACAATTATTTGATTTTTATGGCAACTTAAAAGTTAATACTGCTTAACAGGATATTAAATTTAAAGAGCTCACGCAGAAGAAAAAAAAATGCCCGTTGAGGTAACTCAGTCTGCATTGCTGATAGTAATTTTTTTCAGTAAATTCATTTGTCCAGCGAAGAAAACCTATCTTAAAGCTCTATAGCCAGTTCCAAAAGGTATAGTTCAAAGGTAAAAACCACGATCCTTTGACAGAATGGAGCTTAGAATAATATGGGGAAAAAAACACTTATCTACACTGGCACATATTTTTTAGGTTGCTGTGCAAAACTGGAATGTTTTGCCCAGAACTAAAGGCAGCCACAAACCTCTTGCCGCTTTCTGCTCCAGCCGCAGTCAGAGTTTTCCTTGCCCTGCACCCAAACCTGCCACAGCCACGGGGGAGCGCAGGAGCCCCCCGGCAGCCCGGGATGGCACTGGGGAGGAATGGAGGGAGCCGCAGGCAGCCCTTGAGGATGTCGAGATGAATAGGGAGAAGTAATAGCATGCACTGGACGAGGCTTTTCTGGAACGTTCTCATCGCAGTTGAATAAACGGAGTTATGGGCTATTTAAGTTGTATCTCTGTGCCTTTTTCTTTTTGGTTGTTCAGGAAAATTGATCTTTCTGCTCTAGGAAAAAGCTTGTCTGCGCGGGAGAGGGCTTTCTCAGAGGTTCATTTCAAGTGTAAGGAATGAGCTTGCCAGGAGCTAAGGGCAATCACAAATCTTACCTTGTACTGCCTCAAGTTCAGGGTGAGTTTCTTTGATTTAGGATAATAATGGAGGAATTTCACGATGTGTGTATAAAAATGTTTTCAAAGCAATCAACAACAAATTTTTGAGAGCAAACATATGACAGATATTACTCACTCGCCCCAATGCCCTAATGGGAGGCCCACATCAATGCAATATTGAAATCTTTGTAGATTATAACAGCCCCTAGTGAAGTCAGTGAATATATATATTTCCATACACTTCAGGTGGGCCAGCTTTTAACCCCAGGTACTCTGAGCCTTAAGCTTTCAGCTTGATCTGAGCAGGCACTCTACATTTCCGGGCACGGTCAAGATGTGAGTGTTCAGCTGCCATGCAAATCTGGGCTGAAGTAAGCTGCCCTGGCAGCCTGCTGCCGATGCTGCTGCTTTACGCTGCTGCGTTATCTGTGGTAAGAGAACTAATATGCAGCGCCGTTTACTTTTGCATTGACTGAACAAAAGGAAATGGTTGGACACTGAAGAGCACTGTCTTTTACGTATGTGTGCCGCCTGGACTCTCTCTGTCTCCTTTCTGAGTATTCTGCTTTGACTTGCTCTGGTTTTATCTGTTACAGAGCGTGTATTTCTTGAGAACCACTGAACAATGGTAAGTTGGATTTCATGCACGGGAAGGGTGTGAGCAGGCAGCTCTGCAGGGCAGCACCTCCCACCCTCCTCTTTGCTCACCAGCACACCCGCTGAAGTGCAGAGCAGGGGGCAGGTATCTCTGCAGTGGTTGTCTGCGTTCGAAGACGTAGCTGGAAATGGTTGAGTTGACTTCATTTTATTAAAAAAATGCCTGTAATACAGCATTGTATAGAAATTAATCTGCTCCTACTAGGCTCGCAGAACACTTATGTCCTCTTTACCTTTAGCCATGCCATAGGAGTGCATCAGCATGTATCGGCACTGTGAGACCTGCCGCAGGGACTCCGCTGACGTGGTTGTTTGGGGCTGTGTGACCACAGACGCCGCCATACTCGGCTGGAGAGGTTGGTCACGACGTCTTTGTTATCTAGGCACTCTTCAGCCTTGCAGGGAGGCATCTGTTTGGCAGAGCCCCTGCACGGGCTGCGCTCCGCAGCCTCGCAGAGGATTCAGATTTTTATAGTATTTCCCCTAGCAGCCTTTCAAAGCATTTGGAAGCTCGACGCGATTTCAAAAACTACAGATTGACTTACAGTATGGGATATAGTATTTTCACTTGCGTCTAAAAACGCTGTTGTGTGGCCAAAAGTTAAATCGCCAAGAAATCACACATGGTTCACAACACAGCTCTTTGATAACATTAAAAGTATATGTAATATTTTGAAATCACTGGCCAATTATTTCTAATAGTTTCATGATAATTTATGTAGAGAATCTCTCTGTTGGATGTGTTCCTTCTTTGGTCTAAATGTATTTTTGAACACTCTGTCAAACATCCCCATTTGGCACCTATTTTGTTTCACTGAATTCCTTTAGTATGTCCAGATCTCTTGCCAATGTATTTGCAGAACATATTTTGACAGCTTTGTCACCAAATTTGTTACTTCTTGTGTTTGGAATGGGTATCAAACTGTGGATATTAATGTGTGTGTTTCCTTTTGGTATAGACTCAACTGGATAATACCTTTGTCTTCTCTGATGGTGAATATAATACAGTGAGTGAATATATTTTTTTTTTTTTTTTTACTCATTGCAAATGTTATTAAGATTAAGAAATTACAAATCTGTTATAAACATATTGGTTTGGGCTTATTTTTGCAGCTAAAAGCATCCTAAGCAGAATATCCTTAAACTTTAGAGTTGCAATCTTACATCCCTTACTTACCCAAACTTTATAATAGAAATAGCACATATGTGAAGGCAGTACTCACACATGCATATGTGTTGATGTGTATATGTATACTTCTATTTCAATATGCTTGGATTAACGATTTCAAATCGTCGTGCTCATTTATAAAGTAGTCTTCCTATTGAATTTGTTAGAGCTGAATGAAAATGGTATATTTGAGGCTGATCATAATCTTTTCCATCATGTTTTTCTTAATATGGTATTTCAAGATTAAAAGAGATGACAAGATAATGCATGTTGAAATATAAACGTCTGCTCTGTGGCTCTGCGACAGTGCCAGAACGAGGGCTGCTGAGCTGGCCCACCCTGGGAGCCCTCTTGAAGACCTCGCACGGGGTTGTGTCCTTTCCAGCCAGGTAAGTCCCCGCTATTCCCTTCGAATGAGCTCTGCCCACAGCCCTGCGCCGGCTCGTTTTCTATGGCCGGGCACAGCACAGGGTGAGGACCTGCCCCTTACAGCCCTGGTTTCCGTGGGCAGCCGGCACTGCCTTTGGCCCTCGTTTTTGCTTGTAGCGAGATGGTGATTGCCTACGGCACAGCTGTTGGTGGCCTTCACCCTCTCCGGGTGTGTGCAGACCCAGATAACACCCTGAAACTGAATGAATGAACTGGATATGCATGCTATTTTTCAAATATTGTCCAGAGAAATAGGCTGGAAAGATTTAATTAATTAGTTACCTTTGACAGCGGAGGCTAAATGTGACACAGAGGACATATATTTTAGAATTCAGTTTAAATAAGGCTTAGTGGTTGCCATAGCTCCTGATTATTTTTGCTCTGTTGTGGATAGCATAGTAGTTGGAACTACTTTTGGTTGCCCTTAAAGGTAAGCTTGGATGTGGAGCACTGTGCGGCTCTTGGTGACAGCGCTTTCTCTAAAATGGCATTTGCCCCTAGGAACACTACAAAACCCGTGCCTGCTTCTAATCGCTCCTTTTTAGGCCACTTTCTAGTGTTCTTCTTTAAAAGATGCTTTTCAGTCAGCATAGAGCTCTTTGATTTTTTTTTTTTTTTTTTTTTTTGGGATGGCAGATAAGTTGTTTACTGTGCTGAATAATATGTATCAAATAGGAAATGAATCCCGAAACAGCTGGTTTTGTTGCTGATAGTAAGTCCTCCTATTATTTTTGAAACATAAGGATTGGTTTTAAAATGTTAGTGGTCTTTCTGAACTGATATGTACTGCCTTTAACAAAGTTTTGATCAAAATTCTTAAGTAACACCAAAAAAATATAATTAATCTAATTATGTTGTATAAAAATGCAATTGTGACTCTATCATATCTGTAGAATAAAAATCAGATTATTTTTCACAGGGGACTGTCATGTTACACCTTTAAGATCTGTACCTTAATTTCAGTTACCTGTGCAAACCTATGCATTTCTTTTTTTAATTTTAGATGGCAACTCCCCCTAAGTTCTATAAATTGAACTTAGATTTGAACCAAAAATAATTCTCTTGAAAATAAGATTTTATTTAATGTCTTTTATATATATATATATATATGTATAATACAAATGGAAAACACTTCCAATACAGTTTAGTTTTTAATTCCGATTCCGTGATCCTATGCAATAATATCCGACTTCTGAGCAATTTCTTCTAGCTTACCTGGACACAGACTACAATCAGGGCAGAGACACAATCAGGGCATCAGAAGCTCTTCCTCAAAAAGAAATTGTATTAACTTAAGATGACAAAAGTAGGATGGCTATTCTGTGTCTGTACTAGATATAGCATATATACTGCATTTTTCGGGTAAATTATTTCTCAAGTCTGAAGCCCAGCTTAAGTGAGGGCAGCAATCTTGTGCCAGCTGCCAGCATTCTCCAGAGAAATAGGAGCAATAGGCCATAGAAATGGCCTGGTCATAACATACTTTTCTTGCCATTAGAGAAGAGAGTAACATAATAGCTGTTCTGCTAGTTTCATAATACCAAAGAATTTCCTACAAAATAGTGGAAGCCAGGGGAAGGTGTGGAATAAGTTAAAATTATAAAGAACAGACTGACCTGTCATTGATTCAGTTTTCTTTTTGGTTGGAAATTCTGCATTATAGAATATATATTTTGCTTGTCAAATTTGATATTGACTTTCTTTGTTCCACTGAAATTCTGAATTTTTGCTACTTGCGTGAACATTTTACAGACAGCAATAACAAAATATAAATCAAACACCCTAATCCAGACAAAGTAAATCATCAGCTGTTCTGCATAATTTTGTTTGAGTGTTAGTAGAAGACTAACTCTTCCAGACAACTTCTAACAGATTGCTAAATACACAAATAATTTGCTTATTAGAGGTGATATTTACCAAAAAAATCAGAAGAATGTACGCACTGAAATATATTTACGGCCATGTAAAAAATGAAGTGACCTGTTGGAGACAGACCTTAGCTCCCGAGGAGAAATGAAGTGCTTAGGAAGGTTCTGTGAAACACATGAAATTATTGTGTATATATAAGAAGTAATAATGTCATCTGTTTTTTTTCCTGTTTCCTGTTGATTGACTTTTATAGCTTGCAAACATTATGCTGGATTGTAAATTGCAATAAATTTAATCAAGAATTATTTTATTCAGCCTACTAATGAGGAATAATAGTGTATGTATCAATTAGACATGTCAATTTGTGTGAAGAAATAGATTTACAAAGGGATAGTAGGTAAAAAAAATATCATTGGTATCAATTCACTTCATTATTTTTAATTTGCTGTGAATATTGAGTGCTTCCAACATAAAATCATTCCTCAATTAAAATAAAACAGCTGTACTCCTATCAGCTTTTCCTTGCTTGTTGTTGCTTACAGATTAGCAGTTGTCATTGGCTTCAGTCTCACGTCATTTCATTAATTTGCAACCATAAATGGGTTAAAAAAAAATAAATAATAATCATCTTTGGCTTGTCAATGTACTAAGTAACGTATATAAATTATTTTTTTCAGATTTCACTGAAAGGGCAGCAATACTGTAGCAGCAACATTTGGGGGATATCAGAACTGTGACAAAACCCCGTCCACTTCTGTTCTCCAGCGTCCACAAAGCAGCAGAAGTTGTGAGCCCTTTATTCATTTTGGCACTTTTTTATTACACTGGATTCCCTTTCTTTTCCCCCAGGCGATTTCTAGTAAACTAGATCCCACAAATGTGTTACAGTAAAAATGAGAGAGATGAATTCTGAGTTGGATTGGGTTGTAGCTCGCGTTCACTGTAGGATCTAACGAGTCCCTCTCCTTCTGTTATTAGCAAGTGTGTGCTCTTATTTAGTTTTCCGTGGTATCACCGAGCATGTTTGTGTTTTTGAGTGACGTATGTAGCTCTGTGGTTGTCCTTATTTCTCTCCAGATAAATCAAAAGACTGAAGACTGACAATAAGAGCACATTTATAGAGAAGCATGGGAGTTGCAAAAGCTATTTCTGCAAGCCCAGATGTGAAAACGTCGTGTCTAATTTCTTCTGTTAACTTCCGTTTTTTCTAGTAGTAAGTTCCTAATGGCCTTACAAGATTTTAAATTGGTCTACCTTTATCTTCTTATCATGTAGCTTTTATTTGAATGGAAAGTTTAAAAATATGCATCTTTTTAAAGGTGTGGTATATAAGATGTAAAAAGTATGCAGCAAGAATCAATAATTACATGTTTTATATTTTAATAGAAAATTATATTCTCTCTCAGATGGCTGTGGGTTCAAGTAATAAAGGTAAGCTGTACTTCTGATTGTTTTTTTCTGCAGGTGGTGTTGCAGGTTTCAATATCTTTAGATCCTACTGACTGAATGCATTTTACCATGGTGTATTTTTATTATTTTTTTGTTACCAGTGAGAGCTTTTTGATAGAATCCCTAAAAGAGAATTCATGTCTGTAGGGAGACTGAACACATGGGATCTGAACCCTAGTTAACAGTGAATTCTCTATTAAAAGAAGTAAAAGCTTATGAATATTTTCCTCAGTTCTGAAACTGGAAGCTGACACTAGCTTGCATCAGAGAATTTTCACTAATGATTATTACAATGCTCATCTGCTAATTTGCTTCTCCATAACTGGAATCAGTACGCTAAATATGTGTGACGTTTTTGGAGCTCACGCTAAAATTTCACCGAGCCAAAGACTTATCTGCATTTCACTATTATTGGAATAACAGTACTAGTAATGATAAGTAACAGTAAATACATTAACTACGTTTCTTTTTATGGATTCACTGAATTTAAGTAGAAGGTCATTGCATAAACTGAACACATCTTCAATTTTTGATAAATATCGGATGTTTTCATTTAACACTGAAGATTTGTTTAAAAAAAGGCTACGTGAGTTTAGTGCTGTTCCTTTGAATAGGTATCTACATATTTCAAAACTCAACAAGAAATGTTGTTGAAATCATAGACATGCATAACATATAGATACGCTATTTGTAATCTATAATGGCATCTACACCAGGACCTAAGCTGATTAATTTATCCCAGGTAATATATCTGTGCAATGTAACGCACCACATTTGATGCCAAAGTTCTTGGGTGATATTTGGAGAAAGAATTTTCCCAGCTGTAAAACAAGCATAAGAAAGCTTTCAAAGTTCTGGGAGAAAAAGACAAACAGGAAATTCGTACTGCAGGACTGATTGCTGAATTTCTTAAATTGTAAATAATTATGAGTTGGGATACTGTTATTTACAAATAAACTTTGTTTTTATCAGTTAGCATCAACAGTCGCTGTCAGTCATTTTTGTATTTCCTGTTCATATGCTTAAATCTTCTTTAATGTTTTAAGTTGTCTGTGTTCTGTGTCTTGTTAGTGCTGGAATTATGTTAAGCAATATGGTTACCAGTTTAATAAATATGATCATTGTTTTTATATATATATGGGGAAATCTGACATTTTTAATGGGTGATCTCATTGCTGTTTAACATATAAGAACAATAAGCACCAAAAGGCTCTTTCAGTGTACCGAGAGAAGCACAAGTTAAAGGACGGCACTGACGAAATGAGGCCGAGGAGGAGGCTGCAGCATCATTCGCGTGTTCATCTCGCTGCCGCGCTCCTGCCTTAGAGCCCCAGCCAGCGCACTCGCCAGGGATGCTCCTGGAGATCCGGCTCCTGCCGTTCTGTGACTCTTCTCCATTCCCTTTCTGCAGAGCTTCGTTTCTACGAGTGTCCCTGATAGTCTCTGGTGCGGACTGGCCGCTGCCTGTGCTGCCAGGCTGCTGGCTGGGCACCTTGGCACAAGTCATAATGCAGAACCTTATTTTGGTTTCTCACTGGAGAACCACCACCTACCATGAACCCGCATCTTATTCTCGCTATAGAGTTGATACATCTGTTACCTGACTGTTGTAGCAGCTGAACTTTAAACTTACAATATTATAACGCTACCAATATGCAAGCTGGGCTAATGAGATATGGAACACATTTTGAATCAAATCATCATGAAGAGAGGAAAAAAATTTATTTCTTTTTTTTAAGGCCTTGAAACAAAGTCATTGTCCTTTTTTGTGTAGTAGGCAGTATTCTTCAAATCAAAAGCAGATCTTTTAAAACCAAGGTTGAAATTAATTTTATCAACCGTGTGTCTTAGAAAGTACCTACTCTCTTTAAACATTATTTCTATATGTGAAGCTATGACTAAGTTTAGAAGCTTAGCAAGACCTTAAGTGACTTGCTTTATACAGCCATTCAGTATTGCCCTACACACCAATAATCCTTTAGTATAATAAAATATACGTCTTTGCTTCTTCACTAGAAGTTATAGAGAAGTCTTCTGATCATCCAGCTATGAAAAGCACCATGACTGGTTCTGCCCAGAAGCTGCATGAATACATGTGGAGCAGAAAAGTTGCTCTTTATAGCCAGCTGTAAAATTCTTTCAAACCCTGTGAATGTTCAGCCTGAGAAGGCTTTTCTCACCGAGATATAGATTAGCTTCAGCATACCAGCCTTCAGCAGTATGTATGAGTCAAGACTTCACTCCAAGCCTACACTTTACTGGCGAAACTCAAAAGTCAGGCAGCCCATTTCAAGAAGAAAAACAGTGTTTGGTTCCAGTAAGCTATCCCAGAACGCGCTCCAGGTTTGACAAACATTGTAATTAGTTGCTTTTGTGTGTTTAGTACACAGCGCAAATGCTGTAAAATGTTTTTCACATGATGCAATGTTGCCAGCAGATAATCATTGGAGCAGTAAACCAAAAGAATTTGTGTATATCCTACAAGCTGCAGGAGGATAAGAAAATGTAAACAAAAACTATCAGCTGAATTTTTCAGACGATGCCATTCCTTTTCTTTTGTTGAACTGATTCATTTTTAAATGTTACTTTTTGTCAGTTTCTCTAGAATCTGATTAGAAAACCCTAAACCAATGTGAAAGTGCTTTTGTTTCTGTCCTAGTTTTGACTGTGTGAATTTTTCAGAACATTTTCAGTTTAATTATGCAGCACTAAAAATTGCAATTAAGCTGAATTTGCGATTGAAACTGCTCATTTTAGTTAACTGTCAAATTTACTGCGGCATTGTGAAATAGGGGCCTTTATTATTATGAGGTGTTTTGGAAAAAATGACTTTTTAAACAGGAGAAAAATGTTGTATCTCTCAGTCCTATCACAATGAGCCAACAATTTAAAGAGATACCCGACCAATGAAGCCAGTAACTCTCTAAACACAATGGAATTTGTTCCAGGTGGTGTCTGAAATTATTGGTATACTGCAAGTATGGACAGTGTTGAATAAAGTCTTTTTTTACATATTTATTCTGTTTTCTGAAATGTGTTTTTCAAATGTAGGTGGAAGGCTGATGTTGCTTTAAAATAATCTTGTGATAAGCTGCTTGTCTTAGGGATATCTGACATGCCATGTTTTGCAGGATGCTATGACGCAATTTGATGGATATTGTGTATTATATGAGACCGTACGAATCTTAATATCTCTGTTCCTCTGTTTTAGCATGTGATGTACAGCTCTGTGTACATAGAGCATCTCAGACTAGTGTCTGAGACTACCCTTTTCCTCTAAGCCCTAGGCATTTTTATCACTGTGCCAATAAAAGGAAAGGGATTTATGGGGTACTGCTTTTTAATTCATTCAATTCTCTGTTCATTGTGAGGTTAATGTTGTTGATCTATTTTTCTCTTGAAACAAATAAAAACAATATGCGCTGACACTGACTTTGACTTTTGACATGGGAGATAGAGGTCAACATTTAATTCTATATTTATAGACTACATGAACAATATTATCTGTATTAAAAACTGTTCACTCAGTCCTTGTCATTTTACAACTTAGTTCAGTAGCTTATATCACGTTGAACGTTTTCTCCAACTCTGATCAAGGTGCCATCATTCACAACGCTACACTTAAGGGGTTGTCAGCCTTTCCATTAAAATCACCTTTTTTCAGGGGTTCATAACTTGACTCGCTTAAAAAAAAAATAAATGCACCAAGACTGACCTGGGGCTTTATTTCAAACAAAATATACATTACAAAATACCCTAAACTCCCAACCCCCAAAAAACAACAAAAAACCCAAATAAATCATTCAATCGCCATTTTTATTTAAGAAATTAATGTGATTTATCAAGCAGGTATAACACTGCCTAAATATTCATCCATTTCTTTCTTTTTGAAATATTCTTGGCTGTTTGTAAGTGGTGCTTGCCTGCCCACTAACAGATGCCTCCTGCCCAGACTACTCGGAAGCTGTATACTGGCAACACAGCTAGTGACCTGACTGTTGTAATCGATGTGCATGGTGCAGCTGTACCTGTATAAGCCCCCTCATAGATGAACTTACACTTCTGTAGACCGCTTTCCTTCTCAAACGGAAATAAGCTCTTATAAGAATTTTTTTTTACTTTCAGGAAAGGAGAAGCAAGGACTATCCTGTTTTATCGACAGTAGATACTGCAGTTGTGCATGAGCGTTTCTTATGATCTGGAACAGGACCTTCAGATTCCTGGAGCAGGTAAAGCTAAAGTGGTTTCACTGGGACAAATCTTTAGACTATCTGTTCTTCTGACTTTCCTGTGTATAATGACCTTTGCTAATTTTTATGAGCTAAGGCCTGGCATGAGTAACCATACTTTGTTTTAGTCTTGTCTGCAGGATAAAGAACCTCGGTGGACCTTATATTCAACGAAGAAACTGAATTGTCAGTTATTATTAACCTGTATTTGTCTTTCGAGATTATCCTTTAGTCAATGGCAAGAAATTTGAGATTAAAGCTGTCTTCCAACGCAAACAGGCAGTAATATTTTCCACAGGTCACTTACGTAGTTAGGTGGATAAAGCATCTATTTCCTTGGGAGTAATAAGAGTGAAAAAAAAGGAATAACCTATACAGTTTAATCTATGTGTTTTTAAAATATCTTAGCATATGCCATATTTAAGTAAAAAAACCCAAAATAGCTATAGCAATCTGTAAGTTTTTGAAATATGTGAGATTTTATACACATACAGTGGTCCACACAAACTGCCAAGGGTTTTTTTTAAAGTAAGGTTTGTAGAAATTAATACGCATTTTTAAAAAACATTCAGTAATTGATATATCGTTCTTGGAAGGCAGCGATTCTACCACATTTTGTATGTGTCTGTCTTAATAAGGGCTGTGAAACCGAAACATTGATGGATCGTGTTACATACCATGCAGCTCTGAAAAGTTTTTCATTAAAATGAACTCGTAAAGACTCTTAGTGCTTGCTTCTCAGCAGATGGCAAGAGGTGTTTATTTGCCTTATGGAATTCTTTCTGTTTATATACAGAGAAATGGAGAGGACAACTCTGAAGGATCTGGCTAGTACTTGTAGGGACTATTTAAAATAGATATCGTTATTAAAAGTATACAGGAGGTTCAGTTATACACTCTCTTTCTAACCAGCTCTACCTTTGCATTGAAACTATTCCAAATATTGGTCTTTCTTGGAAAAAATAGAAATATAGCTTCCTGATGTGGAACCCTGTGTGATGAAGAGTTTAATGTAGGGGCTTTTTTTAATAGTCAAATCTTTTATTTTCCATTCTGTTTCTCTCTGTCTGATTCTGTGTTAAATAGCTCCTGCTCTATTTCTGGCACTTTTGAACTTCATTTCTTTTTCCTTGTCCTTTTTCCTTCCATCTGTTTGCGGGTTTCATTGTCTCTTAGCTGCCATTCCCCTTTATTATATCCTTCAATCTGCAAATCCTCTCCCATATGTGCTCTTGTCCTTCCCTAGGCCTCCTGCCTTTTGATTTTTTCCAGATCTCATTTCCTTTTCACCTGATCTGGCTTTATTCAACTCTGCTCTTGTCTATCTTTCGGCCTGTCTCAGGCCTCCCTTTTTCCTTCTGTCCAGTTGTGAATCCATAAACTAAACAAGACTTTGGCAGAAGAAGTCAACAAATGTGGTGTTCAGACCAGAACCTGACAGCTGGAAAAGGAAAAGGGGGATGCAAAAGCCAAACTTTTGATTAGACTGGTGTGAATACTTTTTAATGAATAAAATATTCAGTGAACGTAACCTCTCTTCTGCTTTCAAAGTTTCCTGCAACAGATTGAGGCGTTCTGTATTTTATTTAGTTAATATTATTTATGAATTTTATTTGAACATATTCCTAGTATGTTTGCAACAGTTTATGCAAAGAATCACGCTTTGTACTGTCTTGGTTATTTACAAGGATATAAAAATGTTACTATTTAAATTCCTTGGTCGAGTGAATTGCAGAATTAGGAACTGTGCAGACTGAAGATTTCATCAGTATAAAATCAAGAATTCGTATAGTTAGGGAGTTATTCAAATTGAAATTTAATTTAAGATGTGATTTGAAGTTAGAACTTGTTTTTTCTTAGAAAGAAGATGTAAAGAACTGCCAAATATTATCACATGAAATTACATTTTAAGTAGGAATGGACCAAATGTCATTTATATTTGCCAAATTCCTCTGAAATTCCTGAGCATGGAATCTTACCAATTTGCAGACTGCCTGATCTCTCTAACTTGGGTATCTTGCATCTGTGCTACCTAAAAATGAAGCTTTAAAATATTGTTGTTGTAACTGACTGGTTTTAGTTCTGTTTTGTTTTGGTGGTTTTTTTTCCTGGGCTGCTTTACTGAGGAGGGATGCGCGACGTTTGCAGGAATGCCTGCACAGTGGGAGTGTCAGCATATTTACGTGTGTCAGGGCATATTAGGAGGGCATGCACCTGTAAATAGTAAACATATTAAGACCATGTTAGTCCTAACAGGACAGTATCAAAAATATCTAGAGACATGCTGAATTTTGAATGAAAGACTCAAAGGCTAATCTAATAACCGCATACTCTGTCCACAGAACTCCCATTAAATCAGGGCTCGTTCACCTGAAACCATTTCAAAATGCCTGGTCTCGTTTTAAATAAGTAAAGTTAAAAACCCAACATTGTTTCTACGATAACAGTTCCCAATTAAAAAAATAATTCCCCAGTCTGAAAGCGTCAGACTGGATTACATTCTCCGTTAAAGGAAGAAAAGAAAGAATCTACTGTCTGGTGACCTTTATTTTGGCTGAAGGCTAATAGACATCGAGCTCTGTAGAGAGAAAATTCTCCCAGGAAATGTGCATGCTAATATTACTTTATTTACATTATTGTTTTCTAATTCAAATAAGAGTGGTATCAGTGCTATGTACGTGATTTCCCTGTGCTGTTTTGTAGCTGAAGTTGTTGCAGATCCTCCCTCCTTTCCACCCCCCATTGCAGCCAGGGCTTCGATGGGTGTTTGGGCATTTCTGCCTCTGGCCGCCTTGTGATGGCAGAAAAAGAGGCCTTTTCTCTGAAGGATCCAGCTATGACAGAGAACGGGGACAGGCTGCACTGAGGAGGGAGAGTTGCAGGAAATCATTCTAAGTTGCTGGTCAGATGGGAGGTGAACGAAGAGATCTGCCCTGGAAGGACAAGGTGCGTGAGAATGTCTGTTCTGATGGGTCCCTCCTGCAGGTTGTGCTTGGGTGCAGCCTACCTTCTGAGACTCAGATCCCTTCGCTGGTGCTCATTTTAACACGTGCAGGCAGATTCACGTCAGAGGTTCACCAAGACGAAGTCGTTTCACCATCCTGCGTCACATAGGAGTTTGAGTGGAATAACTGGTGGAGTCATATTTCTGGGATTTTTGCAGGGAAGCCGTAAACATGTGTCCCTCGTGTTACTATTTCTTCCCGCCCTTGCAGACGGAGGCTCTCCTCTGTTATAATACTGCCATAGGTGTTCCCTCCCGGAGCGCCTGAACACAGTCTATTTGTGCCATACCTTTCTGGCTTATGATCTCCTTTTGCCCATGTGCGGGTGAGCATTGTATTTCACTAAGCAGTGCTGCATCCAGGCACAGATAATCAACTCTTCTTGGTTTTTCCTCTTTTTTCTTTTTTTTTTTTTTTTTTTTTTTTTTGAAATCACACTTACAGCTCTGGGAGAGAGCCCTGGTTAGGAAGTGTTGATTTTCCTCTGTTCTGAAGTAAAACCCAGAGACCTGTTTCCTTTGATGTTTTTCCATCTTGCAGGCTACCCCAGTGGCCTTACTCTTCAAGAGGAGGAGAGCACGAGGAGCCTTCTCTTCTGCACCTAGAACACATGCCTTCTGAAAAGCAGCACCAGCGCTTTCCTGGCTGGTGAGCGTAGGGATACGAGCTTCCTTTGAGGCAATTCAGTAATTTCCCTGAAAAAATGCACCTTCAGGAATGGAAAAACCATAATGAAATATTCTTTGTCTAGGGAATGTTTTATTGCTCACTGCCTGAGAACAGCCTCTAATGTGGAATTTACCTGTAAGTATGCAGTTTTCACATCTATTTACTTCAGTTTTTATTCCTGTGAAGGGGAAGAAACGAGGTGATGTTAGGGGTCAGGTATCTGCTACAATTTGTTAGGAAGGTTCAGTCTCCTAGGACATCGTTTCCCCATCTTAACTCGTAATGTTCCTCAAAAGCTCAAAAAAACTGCCACAGCAGTGATGAATCTTTGCTGATGGACATCAGATGTTTTGCTGGGGTTTAAAACAGTCTAAAAGAAATCAAATTCTTCAATCTTCAGCAGAGTTAACAGGTGTTCGTATCAGAGAGGTAATGAAATATTGCCTCAGGTAGGGAAATAGTGGTGTGGAGTATCAGTAAATCAGAACGCTCTTCTTGTTCAGAGCTGACTGAACTTGCTTTCAGTAGTTCAGCATATCTTTGTTTATAAATCTAAATGCTATTGTGTTGTATTGTACTTTGCAGTGTAATAAATTGTAACATTCAACATTAACTGGTCAAGCTTCAGTGATAACAAAAGTTCAGCAGGCTGGTGGCACTCTGATCAATATTGCCTTCTATTTATAGTATTGTTACAAATTGAAGTTTTATTTAAATTAGACAATGCCAAGAAGCTTACAGTAGATCAATAAACTAAAATACAGTAACGGATTTTAATTCGTGGCTGATATGCTGCTACTCTTTTGTCACATGCATCCTTAATGTCCCCTAAACAAAATCACATTTACGTACACTGTAATAGACAGCTGCCTGGCAAAACTGCAAAACTACTTTAAAGAAGCAAGACTGTGGCTGCGCAATGGGCAGGAAAAATGTTGGATAGGAGGGAAAAAGGCCAGATAGTTTCTGTTTGGTTGGGGATTTGTTGTTTGCTTGTTTTGCTCTTTTCCTATTCAGTACATCGGTTTAACCCAAAGTATATTTAGTATATGCCATATAGACAGTGCTAATGCTCATGCTTGGATTCTGCTCTCACGTGTTTACACTAATGTGTCTCCAATGACAGCAGTTCCGTTTTTGTGTTACTTCATCTGTGTTGTGAGATTAGGTTTTAGTTCAATATGACATGTCTTGTTTGTAGATGCAGCTAGAGCCACCAGCTTTTGTGTTTTGAGTGGTGATACGATGACCCAATAACTTCTGAACAATATTTTTAGTACCTTTTGTTGAATTAAAATATCACGTTATCTTGCAATTATTAGAATTTTGCTTCTGTCAGCTCTATCTAATCATTAGGTGATAGCTCATATGTGAGCCACCAACAATATCTGAGCAATCAGCCCTGGGTGTGTGCATCGGCTGAAGACAAAGGAATTGACATGTTCCTGCTGACACGAGAGGAATCGTCAAGAATCTTAATTATATATTAATCATCGTGGTCATTTGGCACAACCAACAAAATCTCTCTAACATTATCCAAAATAAACTTAAAATGATGGTGCCAGAAAAATCACTATAGACCTTTAACAATGCCACTGATTTCTCTCAGAAAGAGTTTTGAGATGGGTGATTAATAGGGAGATTTGCCATTAAACACTGTTAATTTTTAAACAAGGACTAAATATTCTTACAAGAATTTCCATTTTGTTCTTCCAACATCAGTCATAGGTGCTTTAGAGCTGGGGGAATAATTCAGTCTGACCTCCTAAATGTTGCAGATAAAAGAAACTGATGCAAAAAATGCCATACGTACTGTATGTCTAAAAAGATTTATAAGTTTATTCCCCCAAAAAAGATCCAGCACTTTCTTTCCAATATAGTCATTCTAAATGGCAAAGCCTGGGCTAAGCATCCCACTCCCCACATTTTCTGAACCTTCGCGTTTCCTGTTGGTTCAGGCGCAGACACAGTGGTCCTGTGCGCTTGCTGTGGGGACAGGAACACTTGATGCTCTTCTATTTCTTTATTCCGAACGTCACTTTGGATTCCACTGCTGCTTTTACTCCTTTCCACCAGATGTTGCAGGCAAGACCAAAAGCAGGCCAAAGAAATAAAATACCTGCTATCAAGAAGACTGTGGCAGAAAGGCTTAAGGAGAAAACAGAGATTTGTGGGAAACTAGAAAACGAAAGTTCTGGATTAGCTAAGTAAAACACTTCTCACCAAAGATAACTGCTCTGTCTGCCGTGCCTGGAGATATACAAATGGACATTTGTGGCAGATGTTTGGTGAGCGTGGATCTTCCTGCTGGTGTCTGGATGTGGGAGGTGAGAGAGGAATAGCAGGGTGAGTCTCATGGGGGGGGTTGGGTATGGATGGGGGGATGCTTATAGGGGATTATCGAGGTGCTGAAGAGGTAGTTGGTTTTCTCGGCCCTGGTGTGATACAGATCTTTGTTCCTGTGGGAAATGCGCACAATAACAAATTGGAGTGGGGGACATCTCAGATGGGGATGAAAGGCGCTGAAGATCCTCTCTAGCGTGGAAGGGTCTGACCTCATGGGAAAATAACAGCACAGCTGAATATTTTTGCACTTTCCCCCAGTCTGCTGGTTCTTTTGTCCTCCAAGTTATCTTGTTCTCAGGGTCAATATTCTTTGCAGACTGCCTGGTACTTCTGTCTCCTGAAGTGAAGTTTTCCTTTCCTTTTGGCCTTATGTTTCCCTGCAAGTCTCTAAATCTTTTGTAAAAAATTTTTATTTTTCTCCCTTCTTTGCTGCCACCAGGCTGTTCCCCCTTCTTTTACTGACTGCTGTGGCTGCCCACCTTCTGGGTGTGTGAAGTAACGCTCACATCAAAAAGAGAAGGAAGCAGAGCAGGCTTTTAACTTCAGCTGTGGGCACAGCTCGGGGAGGAGCTGCTTTCTAGCAGCTGGAAACATCGTCATCTTGTTCTGTAAGAATTTCTGAGGTTGGTTTTCCCCAGATCAAAGTGTAAAAGAGACTCCACTTCATCCAGAGATTATAGTCATATATATGTATGTGTGCGTGTATACATATATACACACACACAAAATTAATACATTTTCTTTAATCTTGACCTTCTCTCCTCTCAGATAGTCTTCCTCCTCCACCCCAGCAGTGATGAGAATTTCCCTGAGAGACTTAAACCCACGGAGTGTAAAAACTGGAGAGAGATTATCTTGTGCCTTTTTCTGGTTTTTGTCATCATTCTCCCTTTTGGTTGGATGACAGCACCATGATCTAGAGAGCGAGTGAGACAAGCAAACTGGCTGTACTCTGCCCCATTTGGCAGAGAATACTAAGATCTTTTGAAATTAAAGTTCATAGTTTTAATAGCATTTTTGAGACCTCATCTTGCATATTAGAACTTAGCCAGGTATTAGGTAATTTAGATAATAAATTCTCTTCAAAGTGACCCATCATCTTAGTATTTATTTTTTTTTTCTAGAGGATGTAAGGCATAAAAGCAAGCTTTGTAGTTTTATATCTGTCAGCATGTCACATAAATATCTCAGTAACTACTGATCTTATCACCATAAAACTTCCATTTATACAGTTAGACATGTCATGTTGGTCAGTTGCACAAAAAGTTAAGCACATGCAATATTAAACTCCAACCCATGCCAGCTCCATTAGCCCACATCTTGAAGTTCTCTCTGAACACTATTAGAGGAGAAGTGGGGGAGGAGCAGGAGGCAGCATACGGCAGATTCAGACGGGGATGGACTCATGTTGAAAATTACTGAAATGATGAAAGAGACTGCAGAGGGATGTTTGGAGCCTTAGTATTTCCCTGAAAATCAAAAGATCTGTTTTCTGTTTGATGAATGACTTTAATAGTTTTAATGACCTCATATAATTTATTTGATTGTATTGTTCATTTTTATTAGATCAGTCTAGCAGCATTTCAAGTTGTATCACCTTTGCGTGTCAGAATTGGACCCCGATCTCAACTTGCCATCTTAACACTTACATTACTTTCGTAGCATTTTTATATTAAACAACAGTTAAATTCAGCAAATGCTGAAGTTATTTTTTTAGGAATGAGGCTGGTTTCTAACTCTAACTTGGCAGGAATGTGTCTTTAAAAAGCCGTGTAAGCAATTATTTATCTAGAATATAGTTTGTTGGGAGTAATAGTTTAGAAATTGTGCAATCTATTAATTTGATTTATGTTTAAAAAATTCCCATGAATACTGCAATTAATACTGATTACTACTCTTAGGCTCTGCTGCTGTTTGCGTTTTAGGCCCTATAGGATGAAGCAGTCTCTAGAATTATCTTGCATTGTACGTTATGTGTAAGTCCAGGCATTGTCGGGTTAGGTGATGTTAAGGGACAGTTTTATAAAAACGTATGTGCTTACTTGTGTGCCTAATTTGACCAAGTGATTAATTCATTTTATGTAGTGAGACTATAGCAAAAATGACTGAGAATATATAGCTGGTCCACTGTGAAGCCTGGACACTAAATTGGCTGCTCACATGTGCATACGCCCTTCCACAGATACTTGCAGAAAATTGCAGGTAAAGTGATCATTAAGTGCCACGCACACATTTGTGCTTGGGCCAAATTATTTTGCTTCTGGAAAATATTAAGACAGTCACTAACTTTGCATCTTTGTGCTTGTTTTTACATTTGTGTGAATTCGGCAGGGTAGCACATTATTTTACTCTAAGAAATACAGAGAACATGTCTCATAGTTATCTTTACAGAAATACATGAGGCTGCATTTTTTTTTGGCAGCGCTGATAGCAGAAAATCTCTCTTTTTCTGTTGTTAATGATAGAAAATTGACTTTGCTATGGTATTCCCCACAGAAAACAGTGCATTAAAAATAAAAGTGTTTAAATTTGGATGTGTTCAAGAATGTCACAATATGAGGGGTTAGTCCAGTATTCAGAAACAGTAAGACATTTGCAATGCTGAAAACATGCATGCTGTGTAAAGGCATGTAGTTTTCCTCATTTCGGTTGAACCGCTTACATGTAGTCTCCAATTTTTCACTTATGAAGCTGTGTTTAATTTAAGGCTGGGTTGAGTGTGCTTGTCACCAAGTTCACCATTGGCAAGACTGGTCATTATAAAAATATTGGAGCCAACCTTGATTTGCCAGGATCCCAAATGAAGAGGAATCAAGGAGAATTTGAGTAGTGGCCTTTTTCCCTTCTCCTGAAGGAGACATTATCAACTCATTAGCTACAAGCCTGCACAGAGGCCCCAACTGTGACTCTTAAAGCAAGAAATACATTTCTTGTAGTTAAGATTGACTTTCAGCATGCCAGCTGTCCCTCTTTTGGAAGGATTGGCCTTATTTTTCAAGTAGTACATGTGCCATCTTGATTAGCCAAACTCTTAATTCAATGCTGTTTAATGCTTTGTCTCCTCAAAATATCCCTTATATCCAGCTTTGATTGGTGGGTAGATGTACCAGGACTGATCAGCTTAATTACCAGTGTGAGGCAGCGCAATGCAGACATGAGGTAGCAGCACACCTTTCCCAGCATTCTGAGGTAATTAACCAAAAAATATTTCCCTGCCACCTGTCTAGCCTTGGAGAAAATCCAGTTTTCTTTCCAAGCTAAGAGAAGGGGAGATCAGAGCAGAATTTGGGTAGCAGGATGGCTTATCCATGTATTTTCTGCAGTGGTAAGTATGGAGGCTGAGGCTGCGGCTGCCACCCCCTTTCTTTCCCAGCTCCCAGTATAGTATCTGCAGCAAAAAAAACTGTAAAGAATTAAGGTGAGCCATACAGAAAACCATGAGCTATGATCTTCCAGGGTTCGTGAAGACTGAAATGCTGAATATACCTTTGAATGCATCAAGTACAAACACCAAGAAAGTTTGGATTTACTGTGGCCTGGCTAAAATTCCTCATTTTCTCTCAGTTGTTCAAAGCTTAAACTCCAACAAAATTTAGAATTACTGTGGCCTGGCTAAAATTCCTCGTTTTCTCTCGGTTGTTCAAAGCTTAAACTCAATCCAGGAACATATTAAAAACTTAAATTTTCTGCGTGTTCAGTGCTGAGAGAAAATGTGCTGTAATTCTTACAATGCCTGGATGAAAACATATATAGTCTATTTACATTCATTATCTTCAGTAAATTAAATATAAAGTCTTCTACTCCACGGTGCTTGCATTGATATAGCATTCAAAACCAAAAGCAACAGTAAAAGGTATCACAAAAATATAACATGGGTAAAACAATGTTGCTTTTGACTTTTTTAATAATAATTTTGTTTCTTGTATTATACTGAAAAAGCATATCAAAAATTAAAAAGTGATGATAGCAATTCCGGAATAACTTCTGAGTTGTGATGGCTTGCCACATACATAGACTGTAAACCATGCGAGCTAACGGGTGTATTCATCCATGCATGAAGAAGACATCTATGGTTAAAGCATCCCAGCTGATCTAAAAATATTTTTCTAAGACACTGACATACCTTACGGTTTCAAGTGGTCTTTAACTGGTTTTGATTTGATGAAGATTGTACAAACCAAATAACTTTGCCGTTATACTAAAGTCTATTCCCATGTCATGTTTCCAGAAAACAACTCATGTTTGAGACAAGTTCAATTATCTGTGGTTAGGGTTTTTTTTTATGCTGGAATAGTTATTCTGCCATAGCTCAGGAATAGCTAATGGACTTTCATTCAAGCCTTGTTTAAAAAACAAAACCCACACTTTTTGGCAGGATGCAAGTGGGAAGAGATTTAGTCCACAAGATATATTTTATCCTGGCATGTAGGAGAACAGTTGGTGGAAAATGGTTTCCCCTGTAGCCTGCTAGAAACTTTAACTATCTGTCAGTGATTGCTACGAATGTGGTGCATGACATGTCATGAGAATTCACATAAATAAAAAGGGAAAAGCATCCTGTTCAGGACTGCCTCTATGGGAGGGTTGGGAAGAAATATATGAGGAGGAGAGAAGGGTTTTATATTCAAAACTTCTAGGAGTAGACCGCTGGGGTACTGAGACCTTCTGTAGTAGTTGTCTTTGGATTGCATTTATTACTTTGACTGCCGTGAACTCAGGATAACGAGGAAGGTTAAAAGGGAAGTTTATTGTAGGTGGTGCTCAAGTGTTTCTGGGCTCATTGTTCAGAATTGTACTAGATGTAACCATGACACTATGACACAAACAGAACTTACAAAAACTGAAATTTAAAGTCGTTGAAAAATTGAAAACAAAGTATGCATTGACTATGAAAATTTATACAAGGGACTATGACAATTTATACAAGCGGAATTAAAGCGTCTACAGCTTACCACTTTATTGACAGCTAAAACGAGGTTTTAGCGATTGGAAATCTGGTCATATGTGATTTAGTGACTCTCGTCCCTGTTCCGTTAGTACTTTGTAGTCAGTTGAAATTTATGATGAATTTTGGAAATGCAAGGGAAGGAACTTGGTAAAAAGATCTTGCTTCCGCTCATGCCATTTAATTGCTACCTTGCAAATTTGCTCTGCAGTGACCTGTGGCTGTAACTGGGGTCAGCAGGAGTGCCAGAATTACTAAACTGTATGTTGGGACTCCAGACTCTGGGCATTTAACTAGAAAGCCCCAAGTTTTGGAAGCGATATCCCCCATTTGCTCTGTTTTAGCGCAAATCCACATAACGAAACAGCATTAAAGTCAGCGCTGTTTGTGGCAGTGATCGGGCTGTTTGCAGAAATGGTGGTGGCCGAGCCACGTCGTGGTGGTGCAGCTGTGGCCAGTGGGGGTTTTGAGGCCTCTTGGCTGCTTTGAATGAGAACATGAAGGGCTTATATTGAGTTTCATCTTGCCATATTAAGCACCCAGAGCCTTCAATTAAAGGACGCAGTTATGTGGGGGAGCTGAAGGGTGTCAGAGCTCTCCCGTACTGTGCCAAGGGCCTGGCTACCGGGCGGGGTCCTGGGCCTGAGGGGGCCCCAGGGGCAGAGGGGCAGGAGGCAGCTCGCAGCCATGCAGGCCTCCTGGTGCTGCCGGGGCCTGGCAGGTCTCCAGGTGACCGACAGCTCTGGCACTGCAGCTTCTCACGGAGAAACTGCAGCTTCTTGGTAGCTCATGTTTCTTAACACAACAGGGGTAAGGGACACGCCTTTTCAGTCATTCCCTGAAGCAGGATGTCTGTGTATCTCTGATCTATTACTTCATGTTGTTTTCTTGTTTGTTCCCAATCGTAAGATTTACCTATAAATCTATTGAAGACTTCTGCTCTAAAATAAGCCGCTTACTGCTGTTTCTCTGTGGTAATTGAGGCGTTCACACCTTTGGGCAGAGCAGCAGGCCTGCAGGCCGGGGCCTGAGGAGCGGTCTGCAGCTCCCGCCTCAGAGGGGTTTTAACGATTCGATTTACCCCGCCCATGTTAAGCGTAAAAGGAAACCGATTGAATTTCTTTCATGGAGGCAAACCATCGACTTCCGTCTGTAGTGCAGGAAAAGTTGTTGAGAAATAAACCCTCAGAAATATGGCCGTACTTTGTAGTGCTCTCAGTTCTTCAGTGATATTTATTTAAATATGTTACTTGAATTACTATCCATTTTTAGTTAAAATGACCCTTGAGATCATTAATCATGATAAAAGCATTAATTTAATAAATATCTGATTTGCTGATTTTTCATGTTCACTACTCTACAAGCATGTGGATTAGATGAAAAAAAAAAAAAACAAAACAGGCATTTTTATTCCTGTGTTGTCTAAATCCTTTTTGCTCTTCTGTTTATTTGTTTATCTGGCCCTTGTCCTGTGTCTGACACTGAGGTGTGTAGTACTATGATATTGAAAAAATAAGCTCAGCGATTTTTAGTTAGCTTTTTGTCATGCCCCAAAATGTCTCTTCTGGATGCATTTTCTGACCTAGATTCAAGTTACAAGCATGAACTTCTGGATTAGATAAGGAGTAGTAATCGGTTTGGTTTGTTCTTTACCACATGAATTTTTTGTTCTGTTTCATAACTGTGCTGGAGAATTTACATCTGGGATTCGATGTCTTTGTTTCAGTGGCTGTAATAAAAACTCCTTATATTTATTCAAGATTCCCGATGCAAATACATTGAAGGGAAGTTAGGGTTTTTTTCCCCATGGGAATTTATACTTTAATTCTTTGACTCATTCTTTCAGAGTGAGAAAGAGAGACTTTAGTGTTATATAATGAAGTAGTTCATGGTACAATTAATATGATGTAGGAAAACAGTAACATGATATGCTGAATTTAAATAACTGAAACTGATCAAGGGGGACATCAGCATTAAATACTCAATAGGATTGACGTAACAAATACAAGATGGCCACTGCATTTAGGTTGAAATACTCTTTCACTCACTGATACATTCCAGGCAAATTTGTTGCTAGACTAAACATTTTGGTAGTCTTTCCATTATTTCTTTGAGCCATCAGCTTTTAATTTTCTCTTTCTAGTTAATATACTTGTGTATAATTTAAACAGAAAACTGCTCTGTTTCATCATAAAAGATTTGTCTGTTACTTTTGGTGTGTAAATCAAGTGGACAGCAAAACATTCTTGAACTTGTTTTTTGAGGCATTTGTTGACAACAACAGGAAAAGAGATCACAGAGACCGCCAATAAGTGTGGACATCAATTATTTTTTAATTGTATAGGAGTACAGTACACTAATTAAAACTAGTATATCTTGCAATGCCAAAGGCAAAATTAATTATTAATTTTTATTAATATTCAGAAGTAGCACAAGGAATACATTAAAAAAGATTTTGTGGCTGTGACTGAGATCTTGTTTTGCTTTATATTTTAGTAAAAAATAGTATATTAGCTAAATTTGAATAGTTAAATATGCACTGAAGAGATTGTATGCATTGAACAAGAACGTTCTCTTTAGACTAGTTATCCAGTGACAGAATATAAGAGGTAGGAAAAATTCGTTAAAAATCCCAGGGCTTTGGTATAACTTGTTTACCTGATAAGTATAAATATGCATGTTGTCCTGCTATTGTTTCCGTGGATACTTTAATTATGGAGTTGAATATTATAGGTATGATATCTCATATTCAGTAAAATAATCTATTTTCAACTTCTGCTAAGGTCCAGCTCATCAAATTAGATGTGTCCTGCATCGATTTGACAAACGTGATGTGCTTCTGGACAAAGTTATTCCTCTATCTGTGAGCAAGTTATTTATTCATTTATTTCCCCCACCAGTTAAACTTCAATCTGCTGTAGATAACATTTGGAAACTGCCAATCTGGTTCAGAAGCCTATCAGAAAGAAGCAAGTTTTTGTATGAAAAAAGATGTCTTTGACCACTGTTATTGACAAAACATTAATATGCTCTTTATGCGCCAGTTCAGCAGAGTATGTTATAGAATGCAAAATTTAAATTTTTGAAATTCATAACATTTTTATTAAAAAAACTTCTGAAGTCATTTGTGCTTGGGTTTATTGAAGTGAGCATGGGAGTAGGATGAGAGGGGGAAAAAAAATCATGGCTGTTGTGAAGCCATATAGTGGCCTGTAAAAGGATAGCTTGTGTCTGCTGGTGTTTTGAGTGTTATGTCCTATTGTAATGGGAATGGTGTGCTAGAAATCTTGTCAGAGTAATTGCATACTGTTGTGATTTTTTTCTAGGCCAATTATTTTCAATCCACTTGACCACTTAAGATTAGGCAGGCACAATTTTAGATTTCTTTCTTTTTTTAAACTGAACCTTGAAAGTTTTCCTTGTCTCTAATCCTTACACAGAAACATTATGAGTTCTACATCTCACCTGTTAGTGTTCTTAATTATAACAATTCCTGTAGTCATTCATGTACTCCATAGAAATATGGACATTAATGGCTGTATTGGTTTAGCTAAAATCTAAGATAAATATCTTGCATATCCATACCTGCTTTAGCAGCGTAGAGCAGTACTTCAAAGTGTAGCTTTCTCTTCACTCTAGCATCTTGAGCTCCAATTATAGCAATACATAAAATATGATTTTGTCTTAGAAACTGAGTTGTGCATGTTTGATTGTTACAAATACCCAGAGCTTGCTTTTCATTTTGTTACAGCAAAGCAAGGTACCAAAAAACTTTGTTTTCCAATGTTTTATTTGTGTTCCGTGTAAGTGTAGATGCTGTTCTTGTCCTCTTCTAAAGCAAGCCTCTTGCCTTAGAAAAGTCAAATTGTGCCATCCCCTTGAGCTGTAATTTTGTTAACAAAAGTGAGATGATGCAAATATTCATCTTTAGTTTGCCATCAGGCCTATATTGCCCGTGGATTCCTACCTCTTCAGTGCTCTGTCCAAGGCTTGGAAAATGGCACAAGTAACGTTTCTAGTTCCTGTACATCTCTGCGCTGGTGTACATGCATGCATGTCACAGAGTAGTGGGGAGGAGGAGCCACTAATTCACTTTGCTGTCTCGCAGAGGAATCAGGGTACCTGGGAAGAGTAGGCTCTTGCAGGCAAACACAATTCTTCATTCTACTTTGAAGTACTTGCCTTTCCAACTTGTCAGTAAAAATTGACAAAATACAACTCACTTCTAAAAAGATAAATAAAAAAATTTCAAAAAGTTACCTGTCATAATTCTGGAAAAGCAGCTCTCAGAGACTCTCTTGGTAATTCTTCTGCTCACTGTCCTGAATGTACTGCTTTCTCAAGTGAGTGCTATGTGTTGTCCAGGAAAACCAGAGAGCACCTTATGGAATAACATCAAAGAGCGGCACTCGACAAAGACAGGCAATTTAGATGCTCAGTTCTGGAGATGTATTGACTGAAGATGAAAGCTCTTTAGGGAAGAGACTTTGTCTTCTATTTATATAGAATCTTGCATAATTTAACAAATGTTGGGGACACTATTAATCTCATCCAACTTTAGATGTCTACAGTGTAGCTGTCAATCTTAAGAGAAGATCAATTGCACTCTAAAAGTGCCTGTTTCTCTCCACTGACTATAAAGGGAGCCCTCACAAGTAGCTCAGGTGCAGATAGCTTCATCTATACTTGGGCAGATGAATCCTGCTCCAAACGACTATTTAACATGGCAAAATAATAGTAGTTGATATTTTAAAAAATCCTTGGAAATGTACCTCATGCTTAAATCAGCTAAGAAAAATAATGGCAACTGCTGGTTTTGGTTAGTATGACACTCCGAAGTGAAGTGCCAGGGGTTGGTAGCATATCCGCAACAGCATCAATCCATTCATAGCTTCTTGAAACATTAGTTCAGAATATAAAGATGAAGTCATTTGCTTGCTCAGAGCAAAAGAATAATGCTGAACACCTGGGTTGTCAATACTATAATAGCAGTTCAATAGGAAATGCTATCTCCAATTGAAAAGACAAAACAGTATAATTAAAATCCTTATGGGAATGACAACAGAAAGTACCCTATACTGCTGTTGCTGAATCCTCTGGATCAGCTGATACTCCTTTTGGACATCTCAGAAATTGTTTACTGGTATTTTTCAGAGTGGAAATGTTGTTTTGAAATATGAAAGAACATCATGTTCTTCTAAAGCAGTGCCAGAGTCTTATTAGTGGCAAGTCACTATGCTTAAAATGTTGGCCATGAAGAGTCTATATACACAGTGAATCACCCATCTGTTCAGACTGAATAAGAATGTTTCAGCCAGCATATATGGACTGATATTACTTTTTCATACAGTGGGCATAAAAGTCATGGCTACAGCTGACCTCTATTAGAATGTAACCCGTTCAAGATAAATACATGACAAGCTATTTCCAAAGCTGCTTTAATTGCTATATGGGGAAGTAATACAAGAACATCCGGAAGAGCATCATGTGGTAGATATATGGACCTGTGCTTAACTGAATGATTGTAATCTCAAGATACATTCAGCAATATTCAAGGCAGCCAGTTTTGTCTTGCTCACCTCTAAAGGAAATTGTAGGAGGAGAGACATAAAAATGCATGTGTAAGAAACAGGGGAAAATTACTGATCTATGTGGCTAAAGAGATTTAGTATCCGTTGGCATGGAGTGCATGGATGCCAAAATAACCAAGTCTAGATTCAGACTTACAAAATACGTATCTCACCAATTTCCCTGAAAGCTTTGTGGTGATGGCACTTCAGAAGGACTGCAGTATTGAATATTCTTAAGTCTTTAAATTATGTGTATCTGAAAAAAAAAAAAAATTTGTATCACCGAGTACTAAGTATCTGTAGTATGTACTATGCCTCCCATATTTTTCAGACTAGTTTTTTTTTTAATTATTTATGCCATGAATACCTTTTCAATGGAATAAATATTCTTCATTCCTACAGAATACCTTTTATGAGGGTATGAATAGGAAGTTAAAATGGACTTAGTATTCCAATTCTCTCAAGATCATCGGCTCTTAAACCAGCTTTGAAAAAAACCCTGTTTGTTCTAAAAAATAAAGTCAGTATGTTTAGGTTTTGAAGAATTCTAATACTGCCTGTCTTGAACAGTTCTGTAAAGACTCTCTATGCTTGTGTTGGAAAACACATCAGAAATGTACAAGCTGTCCTTTCCAACTCCTACTGGATTTTGTTCATTCTAAGATGTATTTATCATGCCATCCAAGTGGGATGATCTCTTGACAACTGATTAATGTGAGGATAAGTATCAGTCCTGGTTAGATGGGATTTTCTTCAGAAATGCTATTTCCTCAGGGAAAAACTCAAAATAGAAAGAAAAGAAAGATGTTCTAGAGGACTTAAGATCAAATCTGCTTTTGGTACAGATGTACCAAATTATTGGGGAATAAACAACAGGAGTTAGAGATGTGCACATGCCTGCAGGGCTATGATCTTATTGGCATCACGGAGACATGTCTCCTGTGGCTGGAGTGTTGGAATGGGAGGATACAGGCTCTTTAGGAAGGACAAGCAGGGGAGAATAGGAGAGAATGTTGCCCTCTATGTCAATGATCAGATGGAGTGCATGGAGCAACGCCTGGGCATGGATGAGGAGCCAACCGAGAGTTTATGGGTCAGGATTAAAGGGAGAGCAGGGATAGGTGATGTTACAGTGGGGGTCTGCTACAGGCCAGGGTGGATGCGGCTTTGAGCAACTTGGTCTAGTGGGAGGGAGGTGGAACTAGGTGATCTTTGAGGTCCCTTCCAACTCTAACCATTCTATGATTCTATGACTGCATCAAGTTTTTATTCATCCTCTCCACTTTAAGTTGCTTTCAGATTCCTTGTACCAAAGGGTGTTGGTAGTCATTCCTATCTGCAGTATGAGGGAGTATTGCTGTGTTTTAACTATTTATAAAAGTCAAGTTTAAAAAAAAAAGAAAATCCTTGTCACACTCATGGACAACCTTCTCACAAGCTACGTGACACTTTCTGACTTTAAAGTGAAATTTAACTTTTTAAAACCTGTCATACAAATACTGCTTTAGCAGACCCTTCCTCCAGATGTATGTGTTTGTGCATAACGAACTGCTTGTTTTGTGTATAAAAAAATCTTCTTATCTAATTCATATTCCTGTTTAAGTGTTGATACAAAACAAGTGAGGTAGGGCAAGATGGATTATATCCGTTCTTTGCATTTTCTGCACAGCTATGTATAAGCAGTTACATTGAAGCAACCCAGGAATTAGTTAATGACATAGTCATAGAGACAGGAGGAAGAAAGGAACCAGCTTGAGTATCAGGTTGTGCCTGCGTAGCTGGCATGCACATTTACATATGTAAAATGAACACACTCGTTTGGGAGTCACAGAAAAACTGAGTCAAATGTCATTTTACAGATTATACTCCAGAGCAGAAATGCCACTTTAATTGAAGGCAACCAGTGAAATAAGTGCTGTATTTTCAAGAGACATCATGGAGTGCAAAGGTTATGAACAAAGCAGTAACAGCTACAATGAGCCACCAGAAGTAATAGCGAAAACTGTCTTCTATAGCATATGCACAGTTCAGGCCTTTTCTTCACACCTCAGAATGCAACAAGAATATCCATCAAACTCAATCTGTTGCTCTACCAGTGGAGATGTATTTCAAATGAGAGAGTGCAGACAGTTACCTGGGAAGATCATCTCTTCTGTTAATAGCCGAGATCTATTGGTAGCTCTGATGTAAAGTTCTTGTTTTCTCTTGAACTCTTCACCAACCAGCTAGAGCTTCAGGGAGGGGGCCTCTGTGTTGTAATACTCATTTCCGAGGAGCCTATCCTTTTAAAATATCTTTGAATTTGGATAACTATCTTCTAAATTTATAATCAGTGTATGCCTCAATAATTTACATTATTAAAAACTGAGCTGTCCAGAAAAGCTATACGATGTCTGAATTTACATTATGGATGTACCAAATATTTTTTTTCTTTAATTTCCTCTTTTACATCTGAACCATGGTGAATGGCTCCTACCTATGTATGTGAATGCCAAGACGCTTTGCTCAGCAAGCGATCCATCTGCAATGCATATTCCGTACTGTTCATTTTACTTATGGTAACTCAGAACACAGTATGTCTATGCATGAGATAGACAGCACATCACAGTTAAGTCTGGGTTTCTTGCCCCCCTGCAGGGTTGTCTGTCGTCTTTATTGACTGTGTTGCTAAATATCAAGAGACAATGCTTGAGAATTTCTCAACTTGATTTCAGATCCTACTTGACCTATGGTTATCTTGGTATGGACAAAATGTACCGGCAGATCTTTCAGTGAAAAATTCAAGATATTATTAGAACGGTGTCTTAAGTATGTTCCAATGTAAATATAATTTTGTACATAGTAATGATCTTGAAAAATCTCTTAATTCCTTTTATTTCTGATAATATGCAGACTGTACACACATTGTCACTAGAAACGGCATATGCTATATTTTGAGAAGTAAAAATGTGTCTTCTGTCTTTGCACGTGTTTTTGGACTGTTAATTATGGGCTTTTTGTCTGAGCTTATTCTTGTGTAAGTCTGCTTCTTTAAGATTGCTTAGATTTGTTTATATGAGTAATTTTTAGACATCGGTGAGACTGTTTATTACATAGGGAGAAAGACAAGAGTGTTGAGGAATTTGACTTTTCAGGTTTTGTAATTAATTGATCAGTTAGTTAATTTCTAGGTAAGATTTCGCACTATTATCTTGAATTCTAAAACTGCTCTGTTGAACTTCCATGGAAACCAGTAAATTTGTACTCTGTCAAACTTTGGAAGCATGAATTGAGACTATGTTCTCTGATTCTCATCGTCATCAGGAGTCAATTCCCTTTAATAATCTCTAGTCTCCAATAGTAAGCTGAAAAGCAGATCATTAGAATAATAAGAATTCTAGTGGGCAAACAAAAGAGCTCTACCTCATTATTGTTTGCATGTGAAGTAGAGCTCTCAACTCATAATTTACTTAAAAGTCTTCAGATTTAAACAGAACATCACAATGTTTTCATGAGCAACAGAACAAATGAAGTCTGGCCTCCCAGGCATGCGTCCTTTGTCTTCTCTGTTAGGCACACCGTGACTGGGCGAGAGATGGCAACGCTGTGAGTAGATGGGAGCTGCACATGTGCTGACTGGCCAGCCGTCTTCTGTTAAATGGAAGGTAGTGTTGTGTCTACCTTTTCTACATGTAGTAGAGATGCTATATAAGTCTTTCTCTATACTGCTAATTTTCATGACATCTGTAGGGATATAATTGCCTCTAATTATCCCATGTCACATAGGGCAATGAATCCAAAAGTGATTAGGGAGAAAGGGAAGGTTGGCAGTTCACATAGGCTGTAATTTCATCCAGTTTTCATCTTCAGAATTACTAATTTCTTGCTTCTCACTTTATCGTTGTTTCTTTTACAACACTCTACCAAATTTCTATCTATGTTTATTTTTCTGTTCTTAATGGTCTCTATTTTCCACATACCATTTTTCATCCCTGTTTGTGTTCAGAAGTTCTCATCCCTGATTGGGATTCCTGATCCTCCGGCTCTACAGCCATAAACCCCCTCTGCTGTTTTAACCGCCACAAAATACTAAATTCCTCTTTCCTTAGCCTTTTCAGCCCTCTGCCCTTTGTTTTTTAAACAATTTCTCCCTATCTTCGCTGCCATTCTTTCTTCCTGTGAACAGCTGCTAACTAGTGTTACCCTAATAGGCACTGCTCTGGTCATACAGGCTGGAATATGCCATTGCTGAAAAAGTGCTCACATTGCAAGACCCAGTCATACAACAGGAATTTATATTCTGCCTGGCCATTCCGATCCAAACTTCCTCTGCTTATTGTGCTACAGCTGCAGCTTTTGGTCCAAGAAGGGTAACCGTGAAGCATAAGATGAGGTACTCTGTTTCTCTGCATACTTGACAAATGTCAAGGCTTGACCAGAGGAAGATTTACTGATGCTTTGTATTATTCCCTGGTCCTGAGACTCCTCTGATTCTGCAGGTACTCTCGCTGGTTGCCTGTCCTCATTTCCACTGTGTAAGAGGACGGCGACTGACAAGTGTTCTTTCTTTTATGAGAAACGATTGACTTGCGCCGAGATGCACTGATGTTCCCCTTGCCAGGAACAGGCAATGGTTAGGTGGCCTTGCTCTTCAGCTTTCAGACAGAAAGGGAATGATGGAGCTAAGGGCTTTGAGAAATGTGGTGTAAAACAGAGAAATGCTTGGCCTAAATGTAGGAACTTCTTATTGTCAAGTTTAAACAAACTGCATTGACGTTGCAGCGAGAATGTGCCGATGATCGTGTAGACCTGCAGTTAGTGGCATTCCGAGAACAGCCTGTCCCATTAGGAGAATTTAAAAAGAAAACAAACAAAAAAAATCCAACAAACAGCAGGAAACATTTACATACAACCAAACACATATTAGTCAAAATGTATTCAGAATACCTAAAGAGAGCCCAGTTTGCTGGAGTCAGCATACAGTAGTAAAAATGCACAGCTAGGTACTATTTTCATACAGTCCCCCTTTTTTATAGCGGCCAGCTCAGACTGGGCACAGGCTTGTCATAGAGACAGCCCTCCTGACTGGGGTGGAGGCATCTGGAATGCTTCAGGTCTGTTCAGATTTAACACAGCCATTGACCCTCTTACGGCTATCGTTTGGTGCAAAATACTTCAGGACAAGGAATGTAAACACAGACTGTTCTTGTCATGTTCTGTTTCAAAGTACCTGAGAAACAGGGTGCTCCTGTAGTATCAGCTTGTATCTGTGGAAAAAATGTTGACAAAATTGGGGGGCCCCTCTGCCCCTCATATCTGGATGAAGAATCCTACCTCTGGGTTGTCTATCCAAGAGATCCTTAAAAAGAATGCAGTGGTAAAATCTGCAGAAGAATATAGGCTGCATCTTTCCCTACAACAGGCAGATTCGAGGCCTTTTCCAGGCCTAGCATCCAGCAGCTCCTCTGCTTAGCCAGGGTACCTGCTGTTCACCACAGGGCTGTTTATCTGCCATGGCTCTCCAGTCCTGCGGATCCTGACATAAAAAAGCAGGTCAAAAAAATGAAATGAATGATTATTCCCTGTGCGTTCAGCAGATTCCATCAGGTGTGTTCAACCAGCAAGGTTCAGCCACATGACAGGAGCAAGGGTCTCTTAGTGACCTGAATGGAGAGCTTGCTGTGATCTTCTTGACATCTGGAAACGCGCGCTGACACAGGTCTTTTGTCTCCTCATATTCCTAATGGTGGCAGATGAGCAAGGTCAGATGTTCCTCTTGGGGGCATGAAGTCTCTCTGGCAAACTGCTTATCCATGTATGGTTTCAATGATCTTGGGACTTTGGGGTAGTGAGGCAGACCTGAGCATTCAGTCATGCCTTCTGTTGCAGCTTGTGCTGGTAACAGCAATGGCAGAAAATCTTGATATCCTCTGGGATTTCCCGTGCTTGGGCTGCACAGACCCTGCAGAGAAATTATTCCTTGCTGAGCTGGAGGGCATGTTCTGCTTTGGCAGTTGACTGACAGTTCCCTATGTCAACCACAACTCTCTGAGTAGCTAGTGCAGTGCTGAGGCCTTGCTTTGTGAGTAAATCCTGAGTCAAGGCCTGTGCGGTAAGGCAGAGGACACAAATGAGTGTCTGGGCTCAGTTTTAAGAATACCATATCGCCGTCCCTCTATCCCTCTGTGTGATCTTATAACTCATTGATGTGGTCTTTTCCTACTTTTTAGATGATGCTAAAGAGAGCATCTTTGCCAGGAGACAAGCAGGTAGGCATGGTAAGTTTTTTGCCATGCCAGATGGAGCAGCGGAGGCAGTAGGATGTAGATGGAATCCAGAAGTCACTCTACAGTTGTAGCTGCCATTCAGGCTTAGGAAGGCCTATAAAATTGGGTGATCTGGCTGCAGGAAAACTAAGAAAGGGTCTGGTGGAGTTGAATGTGATGTTGGGTTGCTGTCCTTAGCTTTCAGTTGATATGACTACTCACTCCCAGCGAATCTGCATGTACACATGGCAGTGGAAGAATTGCATTCAGCTCTCTGCGCTTCAAAAGGTCCCTGTTGTTCCCTGTGAATAAGAATCATCAGGAAATTTTATGGACCAAACCTTGTTGTCTTGTAAGCCCAGGATGATTTTCGTCATGGACCTCCCCAGTCAGAGTCTTTCAGACAGCATGTAAAGATTCCTAAGCTGTCCTGTGGCTTCCTAATGATCCTTCCAGCATTTGTGAGGCTTCAGACCTCTATGGATAAATAATATGGACTGCCAAGAGATTTTGTCCTTTAGTATGTTAGGACAATACAGACACAACACTTTTTAAAGTTTCCCGCAAGAACAGGTAGAGGAAGTTGCTATCTAAATTGAGGAAAAACTGCAGTAGCTGAAAGCAAACCACTTTAACTGATAGTGAGGAACCGAGTGCTTTCTCCTAGCATCATGAGCAGAAAAAAAAGGATCTCCGATTTGAAGATTAGTGACAAATTCGTGTGAGTTGGCAATTCTTTGAAAATGAAATTTATTAAACTTGAAATAAAGTGTTCACCCCTGAATGAACATCTCCTTTTGTAAGGTTGCAAGATTTTGCTCATGGGCTTTTTTACTGCTATTCTCTTGTTTGAATGAATGTACCCTTAAGGCCAAAATCCATATTGCTGAGTTATTATGAAATACAGACTATGTCTCTATGTGCTTCTATACTTACCATTGCTCAACAAATGATACCTGTGTGGTAATTTTCAAATGAATGACTGAGGAAAGACAGAAAGAGGAGAAAGGTATAGCTGGTGGGCTGTTGTAGTCATCACCTGAAGGAACTACAGTGGAAATAGTGTTTTATGTATTCCAGCATTGTTGTGTGTACCATTAGGTATTTTTTGTTCGTGCCATTATCTAAGTTGATATGGATAGCAATAGAAGCTTACTTACAGTTTTAGGGATTGTATGTACTTAAACACATTGCTAACAGATTTTACGTGTGTTTTTAAAATCTGTTAGGAAGAAATGTGATTAGGAAAAAGCAAATTTTCTCACATGGTGAATTTTTTAATCCTAAAGGTTAAGTTCAAGCTTTCTCAGCATATTGGTGCAAGGAATTACCCATTAATTAAATAACATGAGTCATATTCTACCATTGATTTTTTTATATATTTCTTGCTGTTTGATTTTAATTAATGGGAGTTCTGTACATAGAGGATTCAAGAAAAGGTCCAGTGTTTAGAATTGGAACTATAAAGTAAAACATGAATATGGTAGTGCGGTTTGCTAATTGCAGTAACGATTGCCATCAGAGCCTCCTACACTGTCTGTGCGCAGGCAAGATTGCCATATGTCACAGGAAGCCTTGCCTGAGCAAGGACAATCAACCCCAGAGTTGATTCACTGTTGGTAAAATGAAACACAGCATACTTGTAATGTCTTTTGAGAGTATTAAAAAACTTGAAGGTAAGATGAAGTAAGGTATGTTTACTTCCAAATTCAACCTGTATTTTAATCATTAGGTTTTGGATTTTCATGGAGGACTGCAGCTGCAAACATCTGGAATTTTAAAAAGAAGGCTGTGATTCAACATGCTCCTGCTCATGGGCTTGATGCACTAAGCTTTGCTGATTGCTGACTACCGAGGCAGGTAGGTTGTGTTTAAACTAACATCTGCAGCCCTTGATCAAAAGCAGGGCTGTACTGCGCTACATGTAATTTCGATGTAACATAAGACAGTGTCCTCTCCAAAGAACGTACTGTCTAAAATAGCGTTAGTGCTGAGTATTTGTCTACGTGTGGAGGCTTCTGCATAATACAGAACTGTGCAATGTGGTTCTTTTCATAACACAATGAAACTTAGCAGCTCAGAGAAAGCTCTTTCAGTGCTCGAGAGTCAGAAAAGAAAAATTAGATCGGCATGGTAAAGAGCAGGCATAGCCAACATACAGTGCTTAAAATGATATACTTGGAATGAAGCTGGTTTGGTTATTTCATTATATTCCTTCTTCCCCACTCTGCAGTCCTTTATCTGGATATACAGAACAGTAGACCTTAATAGAAAACAAGAACAATGTGTTTCATGGGGTCAAGAGGTCATGGAGACCAAAACCAGAGATGCCATCTCCCATAAAACTGTGATACTCCCAGACTGAGTCCTTAGCTGCCTCATGGTATGTGCGAGGAACAGCCTCCAGTCAGCCAGCCTGTGGGGCCAGTCATTTAGCTTACTTCCACATTCTGTCTTAAACAGGATCAGGTTTGCTGGGCTATAACTGGCACAGTGCCTGCTTTTTTCTAGTTTTAACTGTTTGTTTTGCAGGATCGAGTCCTAGTTGAATAATTGTGCTTTCCAGAATTAAACAGATAAATTTGCCTTAGATAATGTTAACATTTGCTGCAGTATCAAGTTCTTAATAAATTGAGGGGCATCAGAACTGCGGTGTTTTTTCTAAACATTAGTTTCCGTGATTGTAATTTTTTAATGATTTTCAAAGGAAACTGTACGCTCTGCTGAAAGTCAGTAGCTTCCCATTGCAAAGCTTGGTTCACTCTGCCTCTTTGTGCTGCAAACATGTACGTTACAAGCTGTGGATACAGTTGCTTCCAGCCACTGTCACAGTATACTATCCATATCTTTCTATGGATTCTCATAGTATATTTGGGAATAACTTGCATCACAAATGCATCCCACTGTATCAGAGAATCATAGGTGTATGATTTCCTCTGGTATGGCATCACACAATATAGTCCCCATATAAGGCAGAAACAACAATTAAAATTAATGTTATCCATTTAAATAGAAATGATTTTATTAAGATTTACTTTGAAAATGTAATACGACTGACAACCAGTCATTATTTTAAATACGTTTTGAAGCTAACAGCAATGGACACTGCGTGTGTGTGTACGTATGTGTGTGCAGGGGTCTTTTGTAATGCTTGGAGGTTGCTTAGCTGACACCCCAAATCAGGGAGCATTGTTTTTCAAACTAATTTTTATTGTCATCCAGTTTATTCTTTTCCTCATGCTATGTGTCCCTTGTATCAATTTTAGACTAAAATACTGCAAAAACAAAAAAGGTAATGGCACTTTCCACAGTATTTCAAAAGGTTTTTAAGTGGAAAAAGGTATTTAGTATTTTTAATAAGCATCTTCAATACTATTGAGTTGGTTTCTTTGTTCATATCACAAGATTAATTATGCTGTCAAGCACTTTCAAGGCCTGCTTAACAAAGATTCAGTGATATAATGGTTTGCTTCGCATTGCCTTTTTTCTGCATAGCAATCACAATCAGCATTAGACAATTTAAAACCCTTTCACAAGCCGGAAGTTCTGAAGAGCCTTTTAATCAACAAAAGTAATTTTGCAAACAACTAGATACAGCGTTTTTCATATTAACTAACTTGTGTTAAACTCTGCTATATGCTTGAATCTCTGGTTCTGGTAATGGATTATTCAGATTTGTAAGAGACTAAAAGTGGGGAACACAATTAGCACAATATGCAGTTTGCACCCCATGAAAATTGTAATCTCATATAATTCTCTAGCTTAATATACACGTGGTATTAGTACTTCACTGCAGTTTCATATATTTTAATTTTCCTTTAATATGCTGTTCTTGCATAATCACTTAAAATATTTTTGAAAAAATGCCTGGAAATTTAATTCTTGTTGTTTTAAGGGAGACTACTATTTCTATAGGACAAGTTAGACATCAAATCATAATACACTACAAGATTCTGAAATTCATGTTAAAATAGGAAAATATGTTTAGAAACTTGCCTCCTAAAATCATCCAGCTCAAGAATGCTTTATGTGGTAATTTTATTGCCGTATAGCATGATAAGAAATCCTACATAATTTAAAAACACTTATTTGATGGAGAGGTTGTAAAAGCAAAAACACACTAAATGATGACTTTTTTTTTTTTGTCAAGCACATTTATAAATGAAACTAACCTGTTAATGACACCTTTAAAACACTCATTTTTTCCTAAACTGCTAGAAGCATTAATTTGTACCATTGCTGCATGTGGTAATTAGCAACTTCAGCAGTGATTTTCTCTGCCCTAAACCTTTCGTGTTTGACACTATTCCAACCCGGGAGAGGAGTGACCCTGGGATACAGTGCTACAGGACAAGTGGAGCAAATCCTGTCACAAGAAATAACAGGGTCAGAAGACATTGCTAATGAAGTCATAGCAACTGGTTTAAAGAGCCAATCAGAGAAGGCAACAATCTGTAAATGAGGATATAATTAGCAGAAAAAATAACATGCTTTGGTTGGATTCTAGGGGAGCCAGTAATGAAGGCAATGACTGGATATTGAGAGAGATTCCAAAAGATTAGAGCAAACATTGTGCAACAAAGAATACCTAATTAGCAAAAAAGTGAATATGCCTTAATTAGAAGGAAAATATGTGATTGAAAGACATGGAGTAGGCTTTTAATATGAATACAATAATGAATGTTAGCCCAAATCTCCGTGATGAAGAAAAAGTCCTATCTTCACTTTTTTTGCCTTTAGCATTTTGATAAATGGTCAGGAAGAAGATGGACTTCATTAATACTATTAAATTCATTAAATTCATTAATACTATTAAAACAAACAATTTTGAGACAGTAATTTAATGGGTTTCCACCCAATTTACACATTTACTACCCCCTAGCACAACACTGCAGACAAAGCAACACTGTGTCTTTTGGCTGGCCTTAATGTTCTTACGTTCTTATGAAGTGAAGGAGTAAATATTGAAAGAATTTCAGGTGGGTGTCCTGTGACATATGAGCTAATGCTTGGCGCAGGTATTCCTCTAATAGGATGAACCCCAGGTGTTTTTTCATACTGAAAAAGAGTCCATGGGGCCGAGGCCCTGATTGTGTGTACATAACTCTACACTGCTGCAGCTTGCATTTATTTGTTGCCGTTGTTGTGTTTGTATTTTTCTTTTAAGTAGGAACTGATCCAAAATTCATGAAATGCAAAAAAAAAAGCCTCAGATAACTTCACTAGTTTCTAGATCAGAGTGTGAGTGAGCCGAAACCTGGAAATTTTATTAGTAAAAATTAAACATGTTATTATCCTGAACATAATAGACCCAAATAGAAGAATCCCATAATGGATTGTGCCAGTACAGTATATGTACAGTATTTATGGCTAGCAGTGATGAAAAGTATAATGTTCTACTGCTTATCATTTTATTACAATAGAAAAATCAGGACTCTAACTTGCTAATAATTTTTCACTTTTATAGACATCTAAATGATATTATATTTCCTCCTTTTTTTCTTTTTACAAAATGGTTCTAGGATATTGATTGTCATTTATTTTTACTCATGGTATTTAATTGTCATAATTAGCAATCCATGTCTCATTCTCTATCTTAAAAATATCCTGTCAATTTTATAGCATATTTATAGATTAATTTAAATGTATAATTTAATTTATTACTGCATACCTTTGGTTTGTCTGTAACATTAAAATACTTATGGTACAGAATATTTTAATTAAAACTATTCATCAAATGAAGTCCAGGTAGCATCCTTATCCTTGTTTGCAGTAGGGGGTTCTGGCAGTGAAAGCAAGCAAAATAATGGGTCAATTAAAAAAAAAATCTAAATATAGCTTTTTCAAAGATCCGATTGCTTAATTCAAGGTAAAAAAAAAAACAACAAACAAACAAAAAACAACCAAAAAACCACCCTGATGTGTTTGTCAATGGATTTCCCAAATTAAATTATGATTTTTTTTTTTTTTCCCCTTGCAGACATCAAATCTGCTAATGTCAGGGCCAGAGCAGAAGTAAAACTAGATGAGAAATGGGCTTGAATTTTCATGTGTGACATATCTCAATTTGACACTCAGTATCTGCAGGAAATTGGGATACTGTTTTCAGAGGTTTCTTCTTGCGAAATGAGCTGTACTATTAATATTTTCTAACACTGGGAAATTCCCCCTCTATTTATGAGAATCAAAGTATTTACCCTTTTGTGTCAAATGCTTTCTCGTATTTAAGAAAGAAAACTTTTTAATAATATTTCTAATAAAACAAGAGTTATTAGTTTACTGTGCTAGGGAAAAAATACAGCATAACAGTGTGATCAAAATACTACCTCTAGCGTAACTGAATCAAGGTTTTGCTGCAGCTCTCAGTTGACAGTAAGTCTACCATTCTTTTACCATGTATGCTATTAATTCACTTTCCAGAACTGTCAGGTACCCTGAGAGTAAGAGAAATACACTAAAAATATCAATGTGTTTCTCTTCTTCCTTTAGTTCATGTATCTCTACTGATGCTATTTTAAATTAAGCAATGAGGTAGTGTTGAAAGTTCTGACTGCCTCTGATAACAAAATGGATTAAAAAAATTAACCAGTTAAAAAAAATAATAAGAAATAGAATCAGCTGACAACTTAATTGTTCAGCTTGTATGCAAATATTCTGACAATAATTTGCCAATGCTTTTGAATATAAGTTTAGGAACACATAATTATAACATTAATTGTTTCTTGTGATTTAATTCTAGGTTTCTGTCACAAAACAGAAGGCTTAACTGTAATTCATGAGGAAATATAAAAAGTATATTCGTTTTGTATTCAATTAGCTTTAAGCATATTCCATTGCAGTGCAGTATTACAATAATTATTTATGTTAAGCTACAGAGTAAGATACAGTACGTTGGCATAATAAACTGTCTTTATGCTGCGTAGCAATGCCTTTTGAATCACCTTCTGTATTCTCAAACAAGAGCATCTACCTGAATGTAGGAGTTGTGAGATTGCAGGATAAAGACGACGACTTAGTGGCATGTAGGGAAGATGCAGCCCTACGAAATCCACCATTCATATCACTATTTGTTTTTAAAACTGTGTTATAGTAAAATTGAATATCTGAGCCTGAGTCTGAAGTGAGAAGGGAGGAGATGATGCTGAAAGGCTCAATTGGAATTTGGCCTGAATTTCTTCTTATTATTCCAACTCTGAATGCTAAATTAATCACTCAGATTTATATGAAGGTGAAAGCTACACAACATCTTCATCAAGGAAAAATAGGGTTACAATTCAATGAAATGTGTGGTATTACTTTATTGACTAATGAATATAGAGCTCCTTCTGACTGCTGTATTTTACTATTGAGGACTGTAACAGCATTGCAATTACATTACTAGTATTTGCTAAAGATATGTCTGTCTCTTCTCCTGACCTTAAAACAGACTTTAAAAAAGACAGGAAGTGAGAGATGGCCAAGAGAAAGCAGGTTATGCACTGTCCCAGAGTCTTGTGGGGAAATAAGCCATGCACAGATAATAACAGTGCAAACAAGTTGATGCTGCTATTTTTAAACAAGCTGTTATTATTGACTAACAGAGGTTGCTGTAGGTGGGATGTTGTTAATGACAAAAGCTCTGGAACAGTAGAATTGCTACTAATCCATGCACTAGAGTGCCTGATAATGAGAAACACCTAAGTGCAGACTTAAATAGTCCTCTAAAATCATTTCCTCTACACGTTACTTGATAAGGAGTCATAGCTTCCTAAGCAGACCTTTTTCTTTTTCAGAAATCTCTATCCACAGAGATCCCGTGTTACTGCATTGAAAAATTAGAGGGATGAGAAAATCCTCAGAGGGTTATTAGTGCAGCTTTCAAAAAGAAAGGTACCCAATCACTTTTAAACAGGCAAAAAAACGTTCTGGGACAAGTTATTTTAGGGCCCACTCACAAAAAAAATGGTCGTGCTGTGATCCTTAAGTGTGAGTATGTAGCACCTTGGAGTACTCTAGGTGATGGAAGTCAACTGTTGCGTGAAACTTTTTTTGGCATTGTGCAGATCAATAGTCTGCGCTGAACAGTCCTTTTTCTCTTCTGTTTATCAGATCCCATTTTCTTTTTTTCTGGTGGCTGTCTTAGCCCACAGAGGCATGGTGTAAGGAGGCCAGCGTGCTCTGAGGTCCTGAGCAAATTTGCTGGGTTGTGGAGTCATTTGGAAGTTCTGGGGGGCAAGCTATGTATGTTATTCAGTACAGCCAGTTGTTGTGAATGTGTGCCTGCTAACCACATCCATTTCCCCAGTGGGTGAGTCTCCCTAAAATCAGAAGGAAAGGAGCTGTGATGAGCTTTCTTTTTAATACTTCTGCAAATACAGATTATAAGCATCTGAGTTTTGGCCCATGGATTGCTACAGTTGCTTGCTTTCTGTATGTGTTTGATCTATCTAATAACTAGATACAATTTGGCCTGGAAATAACTCCAGAAATTTGCAAGTGTTATTTTTATTTTATCAGCTTTCCTTAGAAAGAACTTATAGCACTTTGACCTGACTTTGGGATGTAAATCTGTAAAAAAACATGCTGAAATTTTGTAAGATTAACTTAGGTTTTTCTTTAAACCATAAACCTCTCAAAAATGGGAATTTTCCATAATTTGAAATCAAATTAACAAATAAGCCTACATCAATTCAACCTTGAGTTTCTGAAAAGATTTGTGAACTTTAACAGCTCTTTCAACAGTCCTGTTCTTCATTTTGAGTTTCTAATGCAATCCAATCCAAGTGAGACTTATATGACTTCACATTTGTTGCAAACATTCACAGCTCAAAGTTATTACCTGACCATCTTCCATATCAGGCCATTTATGTATCTACAGAAACACTGGCATCTGTTTAATATTCTATTGCTTTAAAAATATCTCTGTTGTTCTAATACAGTCTTGCTCTAACATTTTCATGAATAGAGTCTTTAATTTATTCTTTCTGCACAGCTGAGAATATGTACCCTCATATAAACAAAAGTAACTGTGAGTTGGCCCCTAATCTGCATTGCAAGAAAATCATGTAAGAGGAACTTTTCCTTCAGAATGGGTTGCGTTCTTCTCTGGTTTAAATTTTTCTTAGATTTTCTAATGTTTCTGAGAATTTTTTTTGATTGCTAACAAGAAACACCTAGTGCCTTGTGACACTTTGTATTGAACCTCAAAACTAATACATTAAAAACATCCATAACTGCTTTCAGCTTTAGACCCTAACATTTTATGTTATTACTGATACATTAATTCTTAAGAACTTAAAAATATTTACAGGTCTCTCCCCTCATTATTAAAAATGCATTAACTCTTATGTACCCTATCAATCCATATACTGTAGATCACTTTATCAAGGAAGGAAATGTAATTATCCCTATTTTATAGACAAGTTAATGCCACAGTAAATGAATTCATGGAGCAAGTAGAGCTTCTACACAATGAAGACTGAGATAACCAAAATTCTTTTTCCTACATTACTTTCCAATTTGATTTGTCTGAAATTAAGAGTCGGCTACTTTTCTTTTGCGTTCTTTTGACCCAGGGCTGCCAAAATAGTAGCAAATTTGCTGTAGTAAAACACAAGGGGAACAACTTCAAAGCAAACCTGCTTCAAGCACAGCTCAGAGAGGCAGGGACACAACCTTAAAGCAAAACCTTAAGGTGTAGCACAGTACAGTTTTTCAGGAAGCAGCACCACATAGCTTAGACACAATACACAGATGTATAGAGACGGATAGATAAATGAGTATGGCTATCTTTCCACAGATAGATGGCTCAGTCAAATTGTCAAGACATCCATGGCACCTGCCTATCAATGAGTGTGAAGTGGTTCTAAACGCAGCAAGTTGCATGGGGTTCCCCTTGGTAGAAAAAAAGGCTTTAGTCAATTATACTATTGGAGCACTTGGAGCTCAGGAGAATTTCTCTGTCTTCATCTTGCAGGGATATGGGCTTTGTAGTGTTGTTTTGTTCCTGATAAGCTGCATCTAACATATGAGCACTTTCCAGAACTGAAATAGCCAAGGACAGGTTGAGAATGCTCGTGGTTTCTAGTGAATACCTGCTTATGTCAAGGTTCAAGAAGAGCAGGAGCTAGATGAGTCCTCTTTTCATTGTTTTATCAACTCCAGCCCGCCAAACCTTCTGCTGTGCCCAGGGTCTAGTCCAGAAGATCTGTGTGTCCTCAGGCAAGATAATGTCTGCTAGGAGCTGTACTGCAAAACTTATGTGAGAGCTTCTCTGCTTGGCACTCTCTGCAAAAGGAGGACTCACCTCTCCCTTCCCTATATCTCCATGGCCCCCCAGAGTACTGCTGGTACAGCGAGCTGCCTGGTTGCAAGGTTGGAGCTTGAATTTACAGTTCAACATTAAGGATGGATTCAACATCTATTATGTGATGTCCTTTACTTAAATCAGGATTGGAGGGGGGGAAGGAAGGCTTCGTGAGGATGAGGTGAAATGGGTAATTCTTTCAAAACAGTAAAGCCATCAGCTAGCACATGTCTAGCATGATAAAGCCAAAAAGAGTGCCTGACTCTTTGTAAGGCTGAGGGAATCTTCCCAAGAAATTGCTGCTGTTTTCTTCTTTTGCCAACGATTCATTCTTTTGGACAGACGCTCTTCAGGCAGAACTTCTAACAGACAAACCCTCAGTCATGAGAAGAGGCTAGTTTCGAGTGTGACTTCAGGTGACTACGTTGAACCAATCCGAAACAATAGGTGTTCATCTAGTGAAAGCATACATAGGACATCATGTGATAGAAGCGGAATTATATGATGACAATTTGATATGAAATGAAGTGAGTTGCTAGACTTGACACAGGAGAGAAGTGCAGTGCAAATCAACAGCTGAAATGAAAAACATTAAAAAGGAACTCTGAATCTAAACCAAAATGTTTGGGTTTTTTTTGAAAAAAAGCTAATGTCTGAAATGCCAAAATAGAAGAAAATGGTTCATTTGTGAGCTATAAAATTATTTTTATTTAAAGCATATTTCAAATATAATTGTTATTCATAATTTGCAGATGATAAATTGAAATAATAGTTGTGTGTTTTGAAACTTTTAAGTGAAACTTTTTAGTGAAAATTATAAGGAAAGAAAAGCAAGGAAAATTTTAGGAAAATTCACAAAAATATTTTGAAAAAAGATCACAGAAATAATTGATATAAGAAATTAACTAAACTACTAGCCCTGGTACCACGGTTATAACTATTAACACTGTAAAAATCAAAAAGGTTGTAACACATTCCAAAGGTCAGTTTCCCAGGAACAGACACGTCTGTCAAAATATTTGGGGATACTCACCTTCAAAAGAAAGTCAGGTCTCTGCGGCCAAACTGCCAGTGCTCACAGATGAAGAAAATAAGAAAGTTTTGTCTGAAACGGAAAGACTTCTGGTGTCTAGTTTTTGAATATGACTTTATGAAACAGCAGTACTTGGTGTCTATTTCTTTAGCACAATATATTTCAATACATTTGCTATCAAAAAGTAATGAATGAGAAGGTGCTCAGATGCATAGTCAGTAGGGAGCTCTCCATTCCTGCCTGCTTGTCTGCGTGTGATTTTATGCATCTTTCAGCTAAATCAGAGATCCAAATGGAAAATTCATTACTTAAGGACATCAAGTGAATTTGTGACACTCCCTGGAGACTTTGTGCCCATAAACCATCTAGGTAGTCTTTCTCTTCTGACAGATATGAGAGATAATTTAAATTTAATGTATACTTCAAGTATAATTAAATGCAAGTTACTAATATGTTACAAATAAAATATCCTGTATTTTTTTTTCTTCTGTTTCACGTCTATGGTTTATACAATGTGTAGAAAATACTGGGAGGAAAAACAGTGTATACAGTGTATGCAAATTTGCATGCTTTGCCCATACAGTTGTGTCAGTTTGTTTCTTTTAGAAAATAGAAAACTCATAGAAGAATATTTTCCATTTGTTGTTACAAGTCACGGAAGCTTCAAAGAGGAATAAGCGTACAGGAGTAAAAGGACTCAGAAGTGAAGACATGAAAGAGAAGAGACCAAAATAATGTTGTTGTGTCTACATTAAAATCATAAATCTTTTCCACACTGTTAGAATTTAAATCTAGAATGTCCTCCGTGTGAATGAATGCCTTCACTCCTGTCCTTTGTTTCTCCTGAATTTCCATCCCCCTACGGAGGTGTGATGGTGAGCAGGTAGGGAGCTCTGATCTGGACAGCTTAATGGACTGGGATTGCTGAGGACTTCTCTCTTATGCATATATCAGAATGATTCATATTCCACATTTTGATTGTATTTTTAGAGATACCTTCCAAACAGAAAATAAAAAATATTAACATGTAGATTTTTTTCGGTAACTGAAATTTCACTTTCAAACCATTTTATATCCCTTTGTCTCATTAATCAGTTATTTCCCAATCATTCAATTGTTCAGACTTTTAAAACTGATTAGACTTTTAGGAACAAAAAATCAAATGTTTGCACTTGAAGAACGGGGCTCAGTTGTAACTCCTTTTCTTCTTACATTCCCCAGGAACTTTAATACTACTGAAAAGACTTTAAAAATTGATTCAAGTTTTGGATTTGCTTTAATCACATATCGTGGCTAGAAGGGAGCTTGTTTTTCTCTTCATCTAAAATCAGAATTTTGTATGGAGGCCCCTCAGGGTGTGCAGTTGGCCTTACTGTGAAGATAGGAGGAAGGAAGCCATCATTCCTTGGATACTAGTGGGAAGGACAGGGCACTGGCCTTTAATAGCACTGTGTGGCTGCTTTTGTGGTGTTACACACAGCAGCTTTGGAGGCAGATCAGATGACGCTTTCAGGGGCTTGACATCTGATCAGAGCTTCCTTTGGCTGTGACTGGCCTCAGGTAAAACCAAGGAGTAGTAGTTGCAAGTGCAACCTCTGTTCTACAAAAAATAAAGGCAGTGCTAGCTGCCTTCCTCTGTACTCCTGCATCTATTTTCCTCTTCTCCACTGGAAAAAAGGTAGGAAGGAAGAATAAATATAAGTAGGGAAACATCCATTCTTTTACTTTCAACATCATTTAGTGAAGGAGAAGCGGTGGGAACAAGGAATTACTAGTAGGAGAAACTTAAACGTAGAGAAATAGAAATACAACTTAAATGCAAAAAAATGCAATGAATGTTTCCCCATAACTGTTACAGAGAAATTATTGTCTTTTAAACAGCTATTGGCCTACATTGAAATAGCATAGCTGTACTTATTTAAGAGAATTTAACTGTATACAAATCTTTTAATAATTTTATTGTTATCACTAATATTCTTTTTTACCCCTGCAAGACTGTTTCATATACAGGTTCAATTTAAAATATTATATAATGACAAGTTGAAGAAAGTTGTCTGCACTTTATTTTTTTGCCAGTATATCACCTGTATTCTATATCTTTGTTTGTTGGAAAAGAGTGGTTCCACACCTGTATTCCCAAATCAGTGTTCAATTATTCTTACTAATTGATAAGGTGGTTCTACACAATAGCTGAGAAATCACCGTTGATTTTTCTTCTACATTTTTATCTATCTGGACTAGTCCAATTTTCCTTAGAAGATAATAACTGAGAACTCAGCTCCTCTTTTTTTTTTTTTCTTAATTGAGGAAAAAGGACAGATAAAAGATGTATATTAATTTTCAAATCTTCCTTAGAGAAACATTTTTATAGATAATTCCTTTCTGTTAATTTTTAACAGAATTTCAATGCTGCCTGTTTCCAGTGTTTATAGAGGAAACGGAGGGAGAACATCAGGTCCCTAAGCTTTGGGAAAATCTGTTCCAGGACTTTTTCTCTGTGTGCTGTTGATCTTTTGCTGCGTCCCTGGAGAGGCCCCAAATATGGGCTATTTTGGACTATAAGGAGCAAGTTCTAGAGAAAGAGAAACCCATGGACTCCTCGTCCTGATCTGTGTAATAAGGAAAATAGCATAGTTGTTCCTACTAACTGCAGCTGTGACAGGGTGGCAAAGTGAAAGAAATGATGGTAGGCTGGTCTCAGACTTCTTGGGTATCATTTTGGTTATGCATTGTGTCTCATGTCAGATAAATGTGCAGTGGGACAACCTGGGATCAAGGTGCTCGTGTGGAGATGAGTCAGTTTTTAGCAAACTGTTGAAGTTCTGTGAACGAGAGTCTGATTGTAACATGATGGAAGTACTGACAGCAGTGACAAAATGTCATCTGGAAGAAATGGCTCAGATCCTCCTACCTCTAGAGCAAAACTTGCAATAATGATCTGTGGCCAGTGATGTTTAGCGCCTGTGAATTTCCGTGATGTGTATAGGAACCAGTGGGTACTTGCCACTTTTGAACTCAGTTGTTTTTACCAAATTCCCTGTGCTTTCTCTGGTTAGTCCTATGCAGTGGCATTCCTCTGAAAAGTCCCAGGCTAGATCCCAGTGTGTATATCTGCTGACCTAATTAGCTTGCCTGAGAAGCAAGATAGATTAGCTATCTTGAGCCAGAGGCACATGCTAATAGAGCTAGGAGATAGCTTTATTCCATACAGCTGTATCCTCAGAGCTACATTCAAAGGTCTTTAACACCCACAGAAAGGTTCCCATTTACTCCAGTGGAAGTGGGATAAGGCCCTGAGCTTTGAAACTGTTTGTCTCAGAATGTAATGTACCTTGGTGTCAAACATGGATGTGCCCTAAGAGCAAAATATTAACCTATAGTGACAGTACTTTGCACTTACCTAGCAGCTCTCAAATAATCATCTCTGTGCACTTTAATTAATTAACCTTTACAACAACACCTCTTTGAGGGTTAGCTAAGAAATCGAACTGAGTGATGAGTTTAAAAATATCTCCAATTATTCATTTATACTGAGACTATTTTTGATTTGAGTGTATTTGTGTCCATTTTCAGATTTGCTTTCTGGTAATACTGTTTTTAAAAGCATGTTTTAATCATAAACACTTAAATATTTGTCAAACAAAAATGGGTGTTCATATTTTTACTGGCATACTATTGTGTAACAGCTCATTGTTTCTCCCTTTTACTCCTTCTCCCCTCACTACGCCTGCTGCCCCTCTCGCCATCTAGAATCATAGAATAGTTTGAGTTGAAAGGTAACTTTAAAGGTCATCTAGTCCAATCCCCCTGCAATGAGCAGGGACATCTTCAGCTGGATCAGGTTGCTCAGAGCCCCGTCCAACCTGACCTTGAATGTTTCTAGGGATGGGGCACCTACCACCTCATTGGGCAACCTGTGCCAGTGGTTAACAACCCTTATTGTTAAAAAAAAAAAAAAATCTTCCTTAGTCTGAATCTTACCTTCTTTAAGTTTAAAGCCCCTTGTCCTATCACAACAGGCCCTGCTAAAATAATTTGTCCCAGTCTTTCTTAAAAGCCTCCTTTAAGTACTGAAAGGTTGCTGTAAGGTCTCCCCAGAGCTTTCTCTTCTCCAGGCTGAACAATCCCAACTCTCTCAGCCTGTCCTCATAGCAGAGGTGTTCCGTCCCTCTGATCATTTTTGTGGCCCTCCTCTGGAGCTGTTACAACAGGTCCATGTCTTTCTTGTGCTGAGGACTCCAGAGCTGGACTCAGTACTCCAGGTGGGGTCTCACCAGAGCAGAGTAGAGTAGAGGGGCAGAATCACCTCCCTCAGCGTCCTGGCCACGCTTCTTTTGATGCAGCCCAGAACGTGTGGCTTTCTGCACTGTAAGCGCATATTGTCAGCTCGTGTCCAGCTTTCAATGCACCAGTACCCCCAAGGCCTTCTCTGCAGGGCTGTTCTCAATCTCTTCATCCCCCAGCCTGTGCTGATACTGGGTTGCCCCGACCCAGGTGCAGGACATTGCACTTGCGCTTGTTGAACCTCACGAGGTTCACATGGGCCCACTTCTCGAGCTTGTATCCTGTGATCATCTTCTGGTGTGTCTTCACCATTCCCTATTAAGGCAATGCTGATTCCTAAACCTATTTGCTCCAATATGAAATCCAAAATATTAAGCTAGGCAAAATCACTGACATGTTGCATTGAAGTGGTAGGCAGGCGTTTATAATTAAAGAAAAACACACCAGACCTCTTGACTAAGCATATTGCATAAGGCTCAGAGTTTCATTAACAGCTTTTTAGGAAGCTGGTCATAAATAGAAGACAGCTCGAAGACATTTGTGAATATTTTTGAATAATCAATATATTTCACTTTCCTATGAGTTTTAAATTCCTTAGAAATGGATCTGAAATCAGTGGTATATATGTGCAGAATCTAGGAGTCCTGATACTAGTTATCTTGTCCTGGCTTTAAATAGCACCGTCTCTCTTATCCATATGCTGAAATAACACAACATATAGACTTGTTCTAGACAAAAAAAATCCTTAATTACTTATGATTGTTAGTGTTTAGGTAGTGTTTTAAATATTCTTCTTGAGACTAAAATTTGGAATGAGAAGAACACAGAAATAACAGAGTAAAGTGTCTCTGGATTTAAACCAGTAACAAAAAAATATTGGAAGAGAATTTTGATTCTCCACCTCCCTTTTCTATGACTGAGAATTGATGAAGATCCTTTTTGTTATGAGTATATTGCAACAGGGTAACAATTAACTATTGCTATTAAGTTTGTCAAGAAAAAGAGATTCCTTGTGTTTCTTTCATTTGAAATGTTTACTTCCTGGGAATTATTAGTTAATGCATGTTGAACTACATTAGCTTATTCAGGTTTGTGGTTGATCTGATAGCCATGTTCCACTAATCACATGTGCCATCTGGCTGTAGTTCCATTTGGATCATGTTTAGCCATTAGCTGCTAAAAAGATCCATGGTCATTTATCTTAGTGAATCAGACAGCATCTAAATATGGATGGAAGTGTTCACCAAACTGGAGTTTAGCATTATTTTATATGCACTAAAGTTCTTTTTTTTTAGAGGCTAATTTTTTAGGCCTTTTTTACTCAACGCATTCACTTTTAGGCTTACATTTTAAATTGCTATATTACAAAGATTACATGTTGTTTGTTTGTTTTTACTGAGTCATTATATAATGACCCTGTGCTAAGATTTCTCTTGAAGACTAAATGTTCCTTATTGTTCTATTGTTTCATTTAAAAGAACAATCACTGATGACATGTAAATGAGTAAAGTTTTATAAAAATAACTTGGAATAAATTTTTAATAAGACGTATTATTATCCTTTGACTCATAGCAAGTCATTCATAAACACCATTAAATCCTGATAATTATAGCTGTAGCTGCAGGGTTACTACCTTTACAGTCCTTATGCAGACTTCATTTAGAGGTCCAGTGGGGACATGCACACAACTGCTTACAAAATGTTACTATTAACGGTTTCCTTTGGAATAGTATTGTGCTAGATTAAACATTCACTCATGAAACAAAAATGTTTACAGGTCATCTAATAGCTAAACATTCTGTGACTTAAAGTAAATTCTTTAGCTTTGGATTCCAGATTTTAAGACGTGCACAATTTTCTTTTTTTTCTTTTTCTATATGCAACATGAAATATAGAGATTCTGTAATGCAGAAAAGAGCTCAGCAATTTTCTCTGAATAATGTAACAATCACTGTTTTCCCCAAAGTAAATTGGGCTGTTTTGGTTTATAAAGCTGCTTAATAACTTGCACAGTACCTCCTTTCCTTTTTTGCCCTCTTGTTGCTCAGTTTCTGAACTACCTTTTTAACAGAATGGATGTTGGTACTTACTGGATATCACTTTCAGCTTCATGTCTTACAAAATACATGCTAATATATTTCCAGGAAATTTCTGGTCTAGAGGTAAACAAGCACAAGTCTTGCTCTTCTAGAAAATGATCTAGACATTGATTTTGGAGTCTGCATAGGCTTCTTTGAGTATCCTCTAATATAAATCCTTTCCAGGAACACCTATTAGAAAAGATCTTTAGGAATATCAGTACTGTTGTATCTCAAAACTCTGCTCTGTCCCGAAACAGGGATCTCCCAAGATTTCTTTAAACTCCAGTATGCAGTGGAATTTACACCATGTCTGTTTGCTAATACTCCTTTTCTTTTTCCAATGTAGTTTATTTTTCCCTGGACTCTTGATTCTAACTCATTAGACAAGCTAAGCATGAAGCACAGTGCCAGTTCTCAGGACCTAGAGTACTTAGCTCTGACGTTCTTTTATTCACCTGCTTCACACTCCATGCTAGCAGTCTCTGCCAGGGGCTGTATATCTTCCTAGATGGCCAGCTATCTCCCAGTCCATCCTCTGTACCATCACCCGGACCGTGTACTGTTCCCTTCTAATTGCTGCAGTTCAGTTTGGTGATTAATCAAGCATGACATCAGCAGGATTTAAACCTGCCCTACTCTGTTGTAGAATGACTGACTGTACTGTGCTGGAACTTGACGATATGGCCCTTGTCAGGCATATGGTTTAAGTGATAGTGGTGAGAAGTGGTACTGTATTGACTCTGAAAAGATATCAAACATATGTGAGGAACTAAGCTGATGTCAGCAAGCTGCTATGACAGTACTACACCACGAGACACTGCTTCCACCTTCTACTGATTTAACTTTTACACCACCTTTTTGCACTCTTCCACCACTGTTTTACTTACTTCAATGGACTTTGCCCTTGTTTTTCTAGTTTAATTTTCTCTCAGAGCTGAGATTCTACATTATACCTTAAAAAAGCCTGTGAGAAAAAGAAAGAAATGTTTGGTAGTGCTTTAATTGAAGGCTGAGACAGCCTTTTACATTCTGACAGGTGTTAATACTGTTCTCCAATTTTGCAAATACTCTTCCACAGTTGGAGGACCCCAGATGGACAATATGACTTTTACGAATTAATGGCATTGTAATTAAAGATATTCCAGCATACCATAAAATAATGCAGAAATGTTTGTTAAACAGAAAAGGTGTTTTGAAATGCTGTGATGATCTGATATACTAAACAGCTTCTAATTTGTTCTTTTCTGGTACTAATTGCCAGTAGTCACTAGATAAGATTAGACTGATATTAAGTCATTGATATTAGGCAGCGGATAGTTACCTTTACAATTGTATTTCTTATGGCTATCAAAGAATTTTAATTAAAAAAAAGGTGAATATTGTCAAAGAGCAATATTAAACAGGGAAATAAGTCCTTCCTTTTATCTTTTTTACTGATGACCCTCCTTTTTCAAGGAGGGTGAAACACTGTTAAGATTTCAGGCATTAGCACAGCAAATCTTGATAAGACGGCATTTGAACAAACCCAGTTCCTCAGTTTGGAAAGACTCATCCTTTTTCTATGTAATAAGATTCCTAAAATCATTACCCAAGTCCTTCCTACTCATCTTTTTTAAAAAATTACCTGAAAACAAGCATGAAAATATTATTTCATAGAAGTTATCAAAAATATTTATTGTGGAATTTTTAGAAAATGTAAGTGGAGAAGGAGAAAAAATGAAGGCTAGGAAGGGTAAAGCTCATTACGTGTATTCCTTAAGGCTTCTTTAAGGGCCTTAGGTTGGGTACCTAGAGAGCAAGAATATAAATTTACATGTCTTAGTAAATCAGCATAATGATTCTTTTCAGAGTTTTGGTGTGACTCTCAGAATTTTTGGGTATTAATAGGAAATAATTCCTGTCTATTCCCTTTCTACATCCCCTAGGGAAAGATTCCTACTTTTAAGGCTTCTGCATGTGCATATTTTGCTGAATGTATTTATTTGTTTTTTTAACTTCTGCAAATTTTCAGAACTTTTGAAGGAATCTCTCTCTAGATTCATAATACTGGGAACAGTGGCAGCTGCAGCTTCCCAGTAAAATTTCCTATTGTTGTCAATGGCCCTTAAGAACATCTCATTCCATTATTTAAATATACATGTTGGTTTACTGTATACTTATAGTCATTGCCAAATCCATTGTTTTTAATTTTGAAACCACTAATAACAGGTTCTTGAAAACTTTGTGGGAGCAGGAAGTCAGTTTAGTAATGAATACCAAGTCTACTATACTCGCTTTAATTCCTCCTGCTTATTATTTATTAAACAACACCACAGAGGCCAGCCTGTATGAACCACAAACAAACATTGTCCCTTTGAGTCTTCAGCACTTAAGCAAGTATCAGTAGCACAAGTGACCTAATGGAAATCTTAGGCTTTCACCCTAAAATATAGGGTGAAACTCCATAAAGACATGGCTAAGTATAGCTGCCGCATTGTCTGTAACCTGCCAACTCTTTCCTTTTCTGACCAGGCACAACTGGTATTTTCTCTGCTCTGAATTTTAATTAGTGATGGCATATTTTGAAGATGGTACATCCAGAAGTGCTGATAAAGCAGTAAGATGAGCAAATGAGTCTACACGTGCTGCACAACTACACAGTGACCTCACGTGTGTTGGGTGTTGTACGTTTATTTTCTTCATGACAGGAAACCTGTTTGAAACCCTGCAAGTAATTTTGTGTTGCTTCTATGTGATTTTGATTTTGTTATGGTTTTGTTCTTAGTTGGTCTTTCTGGGTTTTTCTGAGTTTGTTACTGAAAACGATTTCTTAAGCCTGAATTTTGAAACACATATTGGTTCACCATAATTTTCTTAGTACTGCTCTTGACATGCAGAATCTGGCGAGGCTAAAAAAATAGTAATTTATAGACTCAGTAAACAGTGTTCACTTGTGACCTTTCTGCACAAAGGCTGTCTGCTACAGAAGCCCTATTAAAGACTTCTAGATGCCCAATACAGTCCCTCTGCGTGTTGGTACTACAGTAGGTCAAGGAACTCCTTTTAGTCAGTATTGAGATTCACTTTGTAGTGGCATTTCAAAAAGGCTGGAAGAGTTGCCCTATACTACATACACTTTATAATTGCTAATTTCAGGTCTTTTCAGGGTAACCGATTCTGTAATGTAAATAAAAAATTATAGTTGTGTTTTTAAACCAAAGCATAATGGAGCAAATGGAAAGTTTACATTTTACTGAAAAGAAGATACTTATTAAGCCTTAATGACAAAATAAAATTTCTGAAATAGGTTGCTTTATCTTATTGAAGGAAAAATATTTTTTAACAACTCAAATTGCATTTAAGAATGCAAATATCAAGGCGTTATTTTAAACGCCTATATGTAGTTAAACATTCTTTGCTTTTTAAAACATAAATTATAGCAGAACATTCATGTAATACTGAAAAATAATCCAGTTCCTTAGATTTAAAAAAATAATTAGATAGTGTCACGAAAATAACTATTTCATGTTTGTATGAACATGTAAATACAAAACAGCAATTAACTGTAGGGAAATTTTTCTGAAGAGACTTTGGAATGTTGAAATTATAATTGTCAAGTAGTCTTATTGAAAATTTTAATAGTACCTATGGAGTTGGAGTACTGGTTCATTGTGTGATGTCTGTGAATCATGAAATAAATCTTACTCATAAACATATGCATACAGCACTGTAAGGCACTGAGCACTTTGTCTCCAAGACACTTAAATCCATGCTTACCTTAAAAGCAAAGCAGGTGTGTAAGTGCTTTGCTGGATCAGGGCCAGCACCTTACAAGACTGACCTCAGAGAGTTGGGATCCCCTTCTTTGCCTCCTGGTGTGAAGATGACCTTGCTTACAGCAGAGGTGCGTGGTTGCATGAAGCAGCGGTTCTTCAGAAACGCTCAGCATTCAGGTACCATTTGAAGCATAGAATCTTTCTTTCTTTTCATATCTTTCTGGAGGAGAAGGTGGAGTGTTTGGGTCTTGAGAAAAAGGTGTGATGCATACAAAGTATTGGATATTTTACTTCAGAGTATAGGTTTCCACATTTTCCATTGTTCTTGCTTTGAAGTAGTTTATTCACGTTAGATAAAGAAATAAATCATTTTATTAACACTTAAAACATTACAGGGAGCTTGCACTATAAGCATGTTTCACTACAAATTAGGAAAGATAGGACAGTCCATACTAGGTCCTTTTGCTATAGAAACGTATCGTATTCCTGGTTTTACTTTAGTTTGTGTGAGACACGAGATACCGAATACATAGTGGGTCCATTCAGTTTAGTTACATACATCAGATAATGTAGGGTTCAGTTTTTCCAGTTCATATTTCCAAAGAGTTTCTGATTTTATGAGAACACCAGCCAATAGTAGACCTCTTAAGCTGTCATTTGAACAACAGTTCTCAGCACAGGCCAGAGATACAGGGAGAAGCGTTCCAGCTTTTGCGTACTGTTGCATATTGTTCTCATGGCCTTCATCATATACATCATCATTTGTAAAACGTGAAAAAGGTGGCCAGAAATGCTCAGTTTGTATTGTACCACTGTCTAGAGGGATAGAATTTAATGCACTTTTTGCCAAATTTTGTGGTTTTGTATTTGGACTGAAGGCTTTTTTATATACATACAGTTCTATTGGTGTGTGAAGCACACCAACTCATATTAAATAGTTTATTATACAAAAATGCAGTAAATATAACTCAAGACAACAGGAAAATCTCACTGTGCATTGTGTCTAATTGTTATTTATTGGCATGGGGTCCACAGCAAGTCTTACAGTTTTAAGAATTGTCTTCACAGAAATATCTTCTTTTAATTTTTGCAAATCACATTTTCAACTCTACATTGTGAAAAATGCAGAGCTTAAGATGATACCAGAAGACTTGACAGTATATTATGCCAGGGAGTGACAATTTAAAAAAAAAAAAAAAATCCAGTTCCAAGTGTAAGTTTAAAAATGTAACTAAAAGCCTTCATCAAAGTTTAAAGAGCTTCTTGCGCTTTTAGCATTTGCTTATTCTGATTTATTGACAATGACACACCTAGCAACAGTCATTCCTGCTGCAGCAGTGAAGTAATGGACTTCAGGAGAAAAGAGGAAAAACAAGTAGGTGCTGCACACAGGAGAGAGGCCGCTGATTACAGACCACTAATTTGTTATGCACTCTGGCAAATCAGCAGTGATTCATATGACAAATAAGGAGAAAAAATTAACAGCTGTCATGTTGTGATGTGTTAATTTCCTGACAGTCTCTGCACTGAAGCCAATTACTGATTTAAGGGCAGGGAGAGAGAGCCCTGTTCAAGCTTCTAATTAGGCTTCTTCAAGACTAAAAGGATAAAAGCAAAAATAAGAGCAAGAGAATGAAGCAGGTAGCCACAGCTTCATAAAGCATACATGCTTTTAAATCCTCAATTAAATAGCTTTAAGCTTAAGTGTGTTTAAGATAAAAATTTAGAAACATTTATTCACTTTTATCCATGACCCTGTGTTTTAGTCTTTTGTGTAGTAATTTGGAGATACAGCAGGCCCAAGGGTTTACGTTGCCCTCCTCCTGCAGTCGTCCAGGTTCCTGGATGTAATCTGCTAATAGTACCTTTGTTTAGCAATGTCAACACCTATTCATCAGCATGCTTTAGATGCAACCAGTAAAGGGACATCAACAAGTTTGCTAGTTCTTTTGACCCTTAGAAGGGTCCTTGTAACTTAAGGGAGACATAATTGCTGTTTAAGGGTTTGGCTCTGACTCCTACCCTTATTCTCATGAGAGGACCAAGTGAGGCTATATGAACAAGAACCTCTTAGGCCGCATATGCAGGAAGCTGAGCTAATTCTGTAAGCTACTGTGTGCCTTCACTTTGAAGCTAATTGGAAATGAGAGCAATCAGTATCTAGCACGATGGATTCCAGTGCGAGGGAGGACCTAGAAAGAAGTAGTTGTGTTGAGGCAATACCGAGGTAGCAGGTGATTCATGCTATGGCTACCGTACGGTTTTGAAAGGAGCTTGACTCAGCCACATAATGCGAAGTACGTTCCCCAACTGTCCCTGAAACAGGCAAATAAACTGGGTGTGGGATCAAGCATTCCAGTGAAGTAGCTGATTTTGTAAGAAATATTTTATTTTCTTAATGTAACACTTAAAAATTAAAACTAGGTTTCCTGTTGACCCACAATTTAAACCTAGAGTATAAAATTATCAACTGACTGTAAAGAGCTTTTGCCTCTTCTTTGGCATTTACTCAAAAGTGACGTGTGATATAAAAATCAGGAATTAGTCACTAAAAAGGAAAAATGGATTTGCTCCAAAAGGAAGGAGCTATTCCTATTTCATCCACACAATATTTTTCATTTTTTATTTCATATTCAGATGGTCATGGAGAGGGACTTTCATAGGTTTCTACCAAAGTTTTGCAGAACTCCCTTCTGCTTCCCAAAAGGCAATTATAGGAAAAATTTTGAAAAATTCACTTGAATTTTAGAATGGGCAGCCATCTCTTATTCTTGCATTATAGTTCCCTTCGTTTGTGTTTGAAATACAGTGCTCTCTTGCTTCGTGAAAGGGTAGAAAATAAACAGGAATCTGGAGAAACAGAACTTCCCAGGAAATCAGGCAGCAAATATGATGTGAATTCCTAAAATCACTGAGTTTACACTGGTAAAGAAAGAAATTTATCTAATAAAGTACTTCAAAGATTCTTGTCTTTTATTTTGGTAGGAGCTAGATGGGTCCTTAGCAAGGGTGCAGCCTAGAACAGCTGCTGGCCCCTGCTGCTGGACGTGAAGCCTTACCTTGGCCAACAGAGATCTTTAGTTTAATTATATGCTGAACTTTAAGTAAAGCACTTGGTCAGATATGTTTGGTCCTGTCCTTAAAGTTAAGTGCTTGTTTTTAGTTTTGCATAACCTGTGCTGAAAGCTACCTATGCCACGTTACAGCAAACCAGTTGTGCAGTTGGAGACTGGAAGTTTCTATATCAATGTGTCTGACATTGCGGCTTCCTTTTTCTCTTTACTCCACTAACTAAGCTGGGTCTGATCATGCTTTCTTTGGATAGGTCTGTCTATGCCACAGGCTGCAGAGCAATGTAGATATATTGTAAGCTACGGCTGGGGTAATTTAAATATCCTGAACTGTGTATTGTTACGCTCAGCTTCTACCAGCAACCTAAAATCTCTGTGTGTTATTTACACTATTCTTCAGTCACTGCAGTAGACATAAAGTAACAAAGTCCTTATGACTAGATGGGATCAACTGGAGAACCAAGTGATGGTGGAGGAAATTAACTTAAAATATGTGTGCGATATGTGCCCTAAACTTAAGCTACCAAATATAAGTAAATCCATATAAAGTCAATGTGGTAATTAAGTGAC
>NC_133899.1:12676835-12711835 GCF_964199755.1 Larus michahellis
CTTCTGACAAATAATAATAACGACATAATCTAGAGTTCTGGGACTCGGAACATCCAGGCAGGCAGCCTGATCTTATTGTTAAGGAAACCAGTGACGAAATTCCCTACTGACTTCTGCGGCAGACGTGTTTGTATCTGAAGTTAAATTTGGGTGGATGTTTTGTTTCGTGGAAGACTTTATTATTTCAAAATGCAGTTGTGTTCTGGTTTTCAGGAAATAAATAAGTAGCTGTAATTTTTTTTTTTTTTTAGTATATAATGATATATATCATCTGCTTGTTATTTGTAGTTAGGGAGTGGAGCTCTCGGTTGGCCTCTGGAAATGTGGGTCTGCTGTTCTCCAAAATGCTCTCTCCAGGGCAGTCTGCTATATAGCAGCACAGAAGGAGGTGGAGCCAAGGCTTCACGGCTCTGCCAGCTCTCCTGCAGCCTGGCAGCAAGGCTGTCCGGCAATTGGGTGAGCAAATTTCAAGGCGGCCAGTGAGATGTGAACTACTATAGTGTAGCAAATGATTAAGTTGCAAAAGTACTTTTAAATTGCATTGAAGATCTGAAATCCAGATTCCAGGCTGCATCTGACCAGTGTTTGCCATAACTTAAGAGAGAGGGGCTGCAGAAAGCAGGTGTGGGTTGAGGGTAAACTGAAAGGCAGGCACTCAGCAATTGCCCCAGGCAGGCTTCCTTTCAGCCCAGTCACCTGTGCCTGACAACTGAGGGTGTAAATGACATTTTCTGCCGTAGCCTTTTCAGAAGGAAAAACTGCCCCAATTGGATCCAAGTTTATCATAGAATCATTTAGGTTGGAAAAGACCTTTAAGATCATGGAGTATGGTTGCTTTTGAGCTATAATCTGTCTTAATGCAGCTGGTACGCAATTAAGAATGCAAGCTTTAGCTTGTCGTATGTATAGTGGAGCAAGTACATGAGAAAAGTCTGCAAGAGAAGGTTTATTGTAGCTAACGCTGGCATTACAATAATTCAAGCTGCTGGGTAAAAATGTGATAACACTGCAGCATTCTCATGTAGCTTCCATGAAATAAAATATGCTTAACTTTCTAGTCTGAACTGCAGTCTTGTCTTGTCACCCTTCCCTTTGGAGGTGGCTGGAGTTCATAGTAGTTTTGTGACTTAAGATCATGCATAAATGTTGTAATGCTGTGAATGACAAGTTCTTGTTAGAAAATATTAAAACAAGAAGGAAGAGTGTAAAAGAGGTTAAAAAAAATCAGAAAACGTTCTTTGATTTGAATTTTTTTGGATCTTCAGAAAAAAAGCACAGCAGTATATAGCCCTTCATCTTTAACGTCATAAAATGATCTACCCTATATGAACATTCCCTTTGAGTTCAGGTTCATGATGTTACTTCATGATGTGTTAAGGCATCGCTATTAATAGTAATGAGGATAATAGGTACGTTAAGTGTGGATCATCAACATTAACTTTGAATTTTCTGGGGTTTGGTATGATGTTTAAACCATTCTTACCACCTTGGTATCTGAGAATCATGCAACAATTATCAATTTATTTTAATTTCCTGTTTAAAATATTTAATAAAAATCTACACAAAGCACATTGTTTAGCCAGGAGATTGGAATATTTTCCTTTTCATCAGTTGCATTCTCTTGGGTGTATCTGTCTCAAATGTCTCTCCTGAGAATGAACACCAGAGGGTTTAGATTTGCGCTAATTATTTGAGACTTTCAAAAACCCCTATTATTTACTTGGTAAATGTGTATTTCCCTTAGATTATAATCATTTTGGCTTTTTTTTTCTCCTTCATTCTGGGTTCTTCGAACATTTTAATTATTCCTGTCATAGGTGCTTATTACTTTGTATCTGGGTGCCATTGGTTCCCTAAAGCAAATGTTCTAAAAAAAGTGTTTGTTTTTTTTCTTTTAAATAAGAGCCCAAATTTCAGCCCTGATTCAGGGAGGCACTTAGCCATTTGGCTGTTTTCAAGCATATGAGCATATTGAGCCAGCTGGATTAGCCACATGCCCATGGGCAGGTCTGCCATGCTCATGCCATCTCTGCTTCAGTCTTATGCTAGTGTGGTTACGCAGCTTCCAAACTGCTGTTGGCTTGTTTCCAGCTGTGTGGCTCCACACGCAAGCACAGCTGGGATGCAGCTGTCTGCACCTGACTACCTAGGCATGCCCTAAGGCACATCTGCACTTGTGCAGCCTCCACTGCTGCTTCAGCTCCTAAGACTTGTGAGATTTAGCAGAATCTTGATCTTGGCCCATCTAAATGAATATTTGACAACATGTCAAAAATAGGCTGTACCATGCCTTGACTGCCCTTCAGGTTTGCCTGAGTGAAAGTCACAACAGGACATTTGACAGAAGGAGGGAAGACTGCTAAGGTATGCCAGAAAGATGCTAGAAATGAACTCTGTCCTGACTTCATGTGGGCTTCTGCAGAACACCTTGTGGCCATATGTTACACAAGCTATAAAATAAATAGAAGTGCTTCTTACTTGAGTCCAGAGCAAGGACTCTGGACTCAAGTCCAGGATCACAAGGATGTAATTTGTAATGGGAACCCTTGTTCATTCTATATCTTTTCTAATCTCTGCTTCTACAGTTCAGAGGTCCCTCTTGCAATATGACTAGGGATATACTGAAACTGATATTTTTTGTTGTTGCAGCGTCCCTCTTTATTTTGATTTTTGAGGTCTGCTACATTGCAACTGCAATCTATTTTGGCAGTGTGCAAGAAAAAGGTTCTATTGGTTGTACAAACCTTGCTGCGTATTCTTGAATATCCTCTTTTGGTGTCTAATCTGCTAGGTATTTATATTGATTCACTTCTGTAGAATGTGTATAACAGCTTTGGGTAGCCCCAAGTATTTTCCATCTTGCTACCAAACAGGTGCTTGTGAACTTTAGAAATGTACTTCAAGAATTTCTAAACAAAAATAAAACATTAAACAGAAGTTGATTCTCTAAACAGATTCACCACACAAGTAACAGAAAACTAGCTGTAGCTGTGTAACTGGTCCTTAACAAAATTCTTTGAGAATTCCTCTGTTAAGGAGCTCCCAGCTGGCAAAAGCATGTCTGTTCTGGCCTTTCTACCTACTGTTTTGTGAGCCCCAGAGTATGTTTTCACTGTATGAACTACAATACTGAAATACTCACGCTACCTCTCCAAGCAAGTTGGGTCAGCACATTGGCTGCTGCATAGTGCTGCTAACTTACACCGAGATAACTGGCAGCCCTGCACTGAGTGATGCAGTGTGGCTGTATGCTTGGTGTGCCAAAGGAAAAAAAAAATCTCCATTCCATTATATTTATGCAGAATCCTCCAGCTGGTGGCACAGAGCATGCGAAGAATCACTGGAATGATCTGGGGCATCTAAAGAGCAGACCAAAATCATTCAAGGGTAGTCCAGTGGACCAGAAAGCATCCCTCATAACCTTTACTCACCAAGGCAACTTAGGTTTTAAAGGAAAAGTTGCTAAATGAAACACTCAGCAGTTAAAAGACAGAAGGCAATGCAAATTTACATATTGTAAACAGTGTCAGGTCTTAAAAAATGACTTTCCATTATGAAGCTGACTGAGAAATGAAAAAATTCTTAAAATAGTCTGTATGCACTACACCAGTCACTTGGCATAATGTTGCACAGTTAGAAGCTAAATTCATGTATTGTAGGCTGGAAAGGAACACAGGAAAGTTGCACAGGCCATACCTATTTTGCTATTTCTATAAATCTAACACTCATTCCAAAATATTTAAAGGTTTCTGAGTTTACTTAGACATCCACTTCCTACAGTTGTGTTTGTGTTTGGTTTTTTTTTTGTTCAGTGCCTAATTCCCTTTCCTCTAACCACAGCTGTGCAAAGAAAGAGATTCAGGGAATGCTCAAGATAATTAATCTTTATAAGGGCGATCTTTTTCTATACAGTCATATTTTGTCTCAAAAATAGTGTAAACTCTCTCTTAAGGAATAGTATCATACCTTTCTTCACTTTATTTGTTCAGCATTCTACAATAGCTGTTATTATCTGTTGCAGATGAAGTTACTGAAATAGTTAAATTTGTCCTTTTTTTTCTTCTGTATATACCTAGAAAAGTGATAGTCACAGCAGAACTTTCTCCATAACATTTAGCTGTCTCAGAAACCTATTTCTATAAAAAATGTTGAATCTGTACATTAATTTGCAAATTGTAAAGATAAGCCAAAAACAATATGTATTTTTACAATTACTTTTATAAATGGTCTCCAAGTTTAATTCACAGTTATGATTATTATCATCTCATAGTTGATTAATCCCAGTCTGAAAAAAACACTTGGAAGTATCAGCAATTTTTCAAATTTTAGCATGGTGTACTGTTTGTCCAAGAAAGCACGTACACGTGAGTTTCTATTAGCTAGTTGTTGCTCTCAAGTGTTAAAAGCTAGCACATGAGCAACTAGAAACTCTACAAACCTTAGGCAGTGGCATGTTTCTCTGGTAGCAGTAACCGTCCCGGCAGCCCCATCTTGGCCTGTTGTGCCCCTGCCCTTTGTGTCCCCTTAGTATTTGCCAGCTTTGGTTCTTGGGCAGCCGTGTGGTAGGCTACACCAGAACATTCACACAGCTGAAATGCCTCTTTTTTCCTCCCCCAGCTCGTCTCTGCCAGTCTTCCCTTCACTGTTTCCTTCCTGCTACAATTTTTCCCCAGTCGCCTCTTTTACATACACTTCACTGTTTCTTCAGGCAGATCAGCTCCTTGATGTTGCTCAATGTGTAACTGTGCCCGTGTAACTGGCTTTGGAGGGGCAAGAAGCAGCCTGGAATGGAAAGCACAAAGCCATTGGGGCAGGCTGCTGCCTAGTATGAAGCCACAGCCATAGGTGACTCAGTGTAACTAGGTGAATAGAGAATTCCTCTAACGAACAATGTGTGAAACAACAAAATACCAAGCATTGTTCTCCCAAATGAAACCACAAATGTTAGTAATTGTGACTATATACAGATTTCAGGATCTGTTCGTAAACTACCTACGAAAATAATAATAAAAAAAGAGCTGAATTAATGTGTTATTCACAATGAAATATTTGATCTACTGTAGTCATGGCTACTTATGCATAGCCATCATTAAAGGAATTAAAATCCACTTCATGTTCCTTTTCCAAGTTCATGATCTGTGTATCCTGCTTGCTAAAAAGTTAAACTAAAAATACCAATCTGTTGCAGTATTAAAAGTATTTACTGGGTTAGTATTTGGACAAGTGCTACAGGAACGATGAACATTGTGAAACACCATCAGTTGTTTTTATAGCAGCTGCTCAGGATATTGCCTAAAGTTTTGGTGTTCCAGTGAGTCTGGAAATGCTTAATGGAAAGTAAGAGGAGGTAGAAAATACAAAACAAAACAAGAAAAAAAGAGGCAAAATATGTTATGATATCTAGTGGGTAGTGCTAGAAGATGTGATTGACACCTGGTCTGTTGATTTCTTAGAAAAATCAGTGAAGACAGATATAGCAAAGATGTATATATAAAAAAAAGGGCAATGTTATTCTTTCATAAAATAGGAACACTGCCACAAAATCAAAATCTGTCAAACACAGACAGTCTCCCTAGACAATTTGGGAGTGCCACTTGAGATACAGCTTGTTTTGCTTTAGAAGATTGTACAACTCAGCAAGATACAGTTTTAGAAATATAATGATGTATTTTTCTTACAACTTTGACTTTATATCATTTTACTAGTTTCTCCTTTGTAGTCTGATATCTGGCTATAGTATGTCTCCATAGTTCCTACCAATAATCCTTCTGCTGATTCCTTCCTGCTACAATTTTTGTCTAAACTACCCATAAATCCCTATAATCCCCAGTCTCCTCTTTTATACTTGACTGTCTCCTCATCTGTCCTTAAACAGTCCTTAGTGAGACCATATTCCTAGCCACTAACCTGTCGTCATGTCCTCCAAGAGGAGTAATGGGATGGGATGATGGGATGGAACAGCTTTGTTTCTGTTTCTCAGGAGCATTAGGAAGTGGTGGTCATCCTGGATGAGAACACCATGTAACAAGATTTTTAAAATATTGAAAGACTGTCGTCACTCTCTCTGAGGGGAAAGAAATCTCATCTTTCTCTTGACATCAAACATAGCATGGGGAAAAAGCGACATAATCCCTGATATACTTCTGCTTGTTTTGATGAGGGTGCACGTGAATCCATTATGTTTTGTTTTGCTAGTGATTGAGCCTTCTCTGAGACCTGTATAGACAGATATATATGTAGCAAAATTAAACGCTTTGAAGAATTTTTTTATTAACTTTCACACACACACACCAGACTCATCCTCCCTCAGCCTCACTGAATCGAATAAAAGAATAGGTGTTTTATTTTCTAGTCCTTACCCCTTTCTCTTACCAACTTGGAGACAAGTAGCTCAGATGCCATTTTACTGTCCAAAATTAACTGGCAGGAAAGTGCTAAGAAAGTGACTTAATTGAGTTTGGACTGCAGTGGAGTTGAGTAACATCACACACTGGCTTGTACTCTTCGTTAGATTTCTTGATGCAAAGGTGGTTTCTGCCATAATGGTACCTATGTTTTAATCTTACCTCACAGAAACTTGGGGAAGGAAGATAAAACACTCTGCTGTGAAACTGAACTGTTTCATAGGTGCTAGAGTCCTGGGGAATGGTCTTAATACCACCTCCAATAGCTCCAGCACATCTTAAATTGTGTTACAAGTAATTCAGCTTAAATTTCATCACTCCCAAGGCACCTGGTCATTTGCAAAACCAGGTTGGTGTACATCTATTATATAGATTAAAAACCAAAAAACTAAGTAAGTTTGAGTACATATAATTAACTACAAGGATATTGCTCATTTTCATGTCCCATATAAACACTTTGTTCCTTGCTTTAAATGCAGAAGCCCTTAAAGGCGTGGGGGGAAAAGAAATCAGTTCTCACCCACTGTTCTGAAAGATGGATCCTGTTCTCTTCCTGCGACACTGGCTAAAACTGGTCTTGGTTGATCAGTCTGATGCCATAATGGAAGAACTGTTTAGGCTGGAAGCTCTACCTGCTATCAGTGAGAGACTGCAAGCCTGACACCACGCTTCCCTGCAGCTATTGGTATGGAGAGGAGAAGACTCCGCAATGGTGTGTGGGAGGAGGAAGAGTTATAAAAGCAATACTGAGAGAAGGGACTACAGCGAGTTTTGGCCATCTCTAATTTATTCTAGTTGGTAGACTGGAGTAGCAGCCCCTCTGAGTATGGTGAAGCAGAGGCTGCTTCTCACTCTAGTGGGGAGGAGTAGGATACAGTAGGTCTGGAGGTATAGTAAGATAAGAGGGAGTTATACAGGATGAGATAAGATCTAGTTCTATTTGCAGAAGATATGGAGTGAGAGTTTGGCAATATACATGTGTATATATACGGGATAGGAGCAAAGCAAGCTCTACGACTTTATAGAAATTTGAGTAAACCAGTTTAGTTAGATGAGAGCATGTTAAGGGATCAAAGATGACTGAATTGGGACATGGAGAGAAAACAACCTGTTAGAGATGGTAAAAGTACAGCCGTGTTACGTGGGAAGTTAAGGAACATCTTGGAAAGTGCGAGGGGTGACGGAGGGAGACTGAGTGTGCCAATCGGCTGTGTTGTGTATGGAGGAAGAATGGAGAGAGCTTTAGAGCAAAGGGATAAGAGTATGGTGTTTTTATACCTGCTGAGGAAAGGGATGGAAGCCATACAAACATGTGTCAGAGGCTTTATTTGTGACTTTCCATATCTTTGGAGGTGAAAGGCTTTGCATGTTGCCTAAGTAGGCATGGTTCTGTGATGGGTCTTCAAGGTACCAAGGAAGCAAGGCAAAGAAGATTGAGTTTCAGCTGTAAAAGATGGCAGCGGGAGGGGTTAGATACTTTTAGATAACCTAACAACTCATATGTCAAATCCGTCCTTCCAAAGGGCCCAATACTGCAAAGAACCCGTAACTTGTAATAACATTACTTTTGTGAATGTTTTTAAGATGCAAGTCCTCGTGCTGTAGTTCTTGTGTAACAAATACAAGTCAGTCTGGAAGATTTTTTCTTTTCTAATCTTAGACCAACTGATTTTCTATACCTGACGTGGGAGAAAAATATTTTAACGTTTGTTTACAAATAGTGCTGTATATTTTGAATTCTACAAAATTAAGATATCATTATTTGTGCAGAATTTCCTGTTACTATCCTATTCATCCTTGTTTCACAATAGTACATTGGTAACAGAGCAAATTTGTACAGATTTCATACTCCTCGTCTTGTCTTCACCAATCTTATGGCATTGTCATAGATACTACTATCTTGTTGCGGCGCTCTCACTCTACCTCATTCTCTGTTTTCTAATTCTGCAGATAACAATTGGTCTCCATTGTGATTGATTTACACATTAAACATTTACTCTAATTATTTTCCTGTCCTTAGTTATGCAACAGCACTGTGCCTGGCCAACCGTGAGACATGGTGAAAACGTCAATGCCTGGGCCTGGTGGATTTCTATTTCTTGTGTCAGCCCTCCCAGGTAGTGCCAGGGAACAGTATCTCCCAAACCTGTCAAATATATCACTCTTCTAGTTCAAATGTTGACAGGTCTTGGTAAAGCACACTTTAAACAGATCTGTTCTCTGTCACTGCCATGACAGTAATACATGAATCCACAATCACAATGATTTTAGAAACAGACAGACAATGTGAACTGTAAAAGCCTGATCCTGTTAGAGCTTACTTGGATGAGTATTTTAAAGGGAATATTTTTGCGCTAACCTTTTTGAGAGTATTTTGTGTCTCTGATCCTGAATCTCTTGTTTCTTTTGGATGTCTTGATTCCTTATCTTGACTCTTCAAATATTTTTCTTGTGGCTACCTCAGACTATTTGCTTGAGTTTCAAAGCCTTTTACTAAAGAGGCTGCCACATTGTGTCTAGATATCCAATAATGTGATCAATCGCTACTCCCCTTCTACTGAGCAGAATGCCAAAGTCACAACAGATGTTGTCTGAAAGGAGGCAACGCCATTTATTATCTCACTGGACATTAAAGATAGAACCACATTTATTGTAAGAAGAATCTGCTGACAGAAGCAGCCCTTGAATGCTAATACCATCCCATAAGAAAACTGGACTAGAGATTAGTGACGACAACGGTATCTGTGAGTATGGATAACCAGTTGTATGTGTAATTACTGATTTGACTGTGTGGTACTGCACTACGGTAGTTTTAGCACCAGCTAAGTCAAAAAACCTGTGGTTTTTTGCACTCTTCTGGTCCACTGTACCCTGTTCCTAATAGGCATAGTCTAAACTAAAATTCTGGGTATTGTACTGATTGTTAACGTATCTTGTTATAGTGAGATGAAATTTCTGGCTTATAAATGACCAAAGGCAGTGAGTTTCTCTTTGGCTCAGGAAGAACTGTTTTGCCATTCACCATCTCATGGGCTGAGTGTTTGCCAACTAGGTCCCAGCGACCTCCCATAGTAGATTAGTAAATACTGATACTTTAACAGAGTTGATACTAAAATTTCATGAGTAGGAATAATGTCTCTTTATGACTGTCTGAGGTTTTCATAGTTCTGTTTGAGTTGTTTCTGATATTGCTGAGGACTTGTTACCTGTAATTGGATGTGTTCAATATGAACATGCTAATGGTCAGATTTAATTTTCTCACTTTTCTGAGAGAGTTGCTTTAAGTGTGAACTTTAAGAGCACAATACTTCAGATACAGGGATAATTTTGCTCTGTGGATAATATACTTATAGGACTATTGGTTTGAAAAAAGTTGTGGATTTGCCTAAAAGTTCAAGGGATCCTTTAAATTACTGTCTATTCCATTCTGAAGCTTTTAGAGGTTTTTGCATGTGACTGTCTGTCTAGGCACCAAGTTTGAAATTCACCCCAGCCACAGAAAGAAGCAGGCTAATGTCCATGTTGAATTATTTAACGTTATGGAGTTATTGGTAATAACATTATCATTGTTACTAAAGTGTTCCTGTTGATTCCAAATATCTATTGCATTGCAGGTTCTGTGCAGAGGTACGCACATTTCTCTCTTCACGTATAATGCTAACTTTTTACAATCAAGATTAAAAGAGGTATAGTGGCATTTCTTTGCAATTTTCTCCAAATTACCTTAAAATTTAAGTTACGTGGAATATAAGCACCAAAAGAGTATCAGTAACATTTAAGCTTCTAGTGGGTAAGCAAATCTGGCCATTTCGTTCTGTTCAGGTGCATACCTCTTACAAGATGAAGGCATAAGTCAATTTTTAGTTCCTTTGATACAGTAATGGAACTATGGAACAACATTAGACAGGTTTCTCAACATCTCCCAGAAGGCTGTATAAAATATAGTTTATCACGATAGTCTCCTCCAGTTTTTAATATTAGCTCCTTTTCTGTACTAATAGTAGCCTATATGCAGTGTTTTCACCACTTTACAGACTGATAATGAGTGAACGTTCATGTGGTCTGTTACACAACACTAAGCTCTTATTTCACTGTCTGCAGTTATGTTCAGTAAGTACAATATGAACATCATCTCAATTAACAGAGTACCTTTAGGGCTTTTCTTAGCCAACTGTTCTAGCACGCTTGTCCATACTGTCATCAGCACCTAATCAACTAATGATGGCTGAAAATGAGGAAGGCCAATCCCAATAAATCCGAAGGATAGTAATTTTTCTCTTTTAATGCCCTTCTCCCTCCTTCTTCCTTCTTCCTACGGCACATTGCAGTAAATTAATGTCATAGTGGTTATTACAGTAGCGCTGCTATGGCAAGTATTCAAGCAACGATCCTTGAATATTTTACCTCAGCATTTATTTGTCCATAAAATAAAATAGGATTTATTACAGTGCTCTCTGCTTTGAGGACTGCATGGACAGCAGCTGTGACAACTCCTTATCTCCACTACAGGTAAAGATATAGGGGATGTTTCCCTGAAGCTAAAGAGAAACAAGGAACATAGAAGTCAGTCAACTATGCAACCACAGCGTTGCACAAATAGGTAAAACAAATAAATATAAGCATGAAAAAGCCTTGTACATAATATGAACCCCAAGAAAAATCATTCGGTAATTTTGTGCTTAAAAGGTCTCAGTAAATTAAAGGGGTATTCATTGCTTTGGAGATTGCTATGTCCAAATCAGATATAGGATTTTGAGATCAAAAGATGGAAAGATAAATGTGAGGAATTATTTTTGCAAGCCCTATTCAGAGAGGGCATAAGAGAAGGAATTACAAATAGACAAAAAAGATCTTGGTCAATAAAATTTTACAGAGGTTTATGGTGAGTGTTGTTCATTTAAAAAATAAATGGTTTTGACTATTTGAAAGGCTCCACCTTACAGAAAAAGCTCCCAGATTATAACACACTGGTTCTGAAGCCAGCCCTGTGGAGATATGACTGCTGGCTTAGAGATATTCATGTTTTCAGCTGCATGTAAATTTCTGTGTGTCATTAACATCTCTGAGCTCTGTAATTAGGTCTCGCCTGATCTGGTTATAGTTTCTGTACATTATGAGTATGTAAGCCTCTCCAGGGAAGCACAAGGCCAGCCTTACAGGGTTTCCCCTTTCTGTTTCACAGTTTTGCTCTTATTTTTAGCAAGTACATCCTAGCAACTGCTTGCTTCGAGGTTACAGTGAGATCCCAGTGGCAAGTGTGAAAGGCTATAAAGCATTATCAGTCTTCGCCAGCACAAGTCTCTACCAGTACACCAAAGCTAGTGCAGCTCCTGCCTTCATAGACTCTGTACTTTTTCCTACCTGGCGCTCCTCATTTAAAATCTATTCTCTCAGTGTTTGTATTCCCCAAATTGCTCTCCAATTTCCAATTATAGTTATGATTTTATTTTTGCATCTGGATTTTGGTAAAAGAAACAGATACTCTTACGATGCGAAACGTGTATGTAAAAACCTAGCAGTGTTTGAAAGAGTGCTCCTTTCTGAATAAATATTATTTCGTGAAATGAAATATAACATATAAACCAAAATGTTTGTCCTTCTGTTCTGCTTCTCACTGGTAAGCATCAGAGAGTCCAAGTACAAAGGGAAAAGTGGTTTATTAAAGGATGTTTGCATTTGGATTAGTTTGTTCAGAAGGCCTTGTCTTCTAGCCTTATATCCAAGAAATGCTGTCCTCAATATAAGGAAGTGCTCGTTCCATGGCCTGGCTATTTTTTGATTTTTGTTGATGTGGTTTCTGCTTAGGTATAACAAAATATTGGATAATGAAGATAGAAAGCCAATAAAGAGGAAAAAAAATATACAGAATCGCTTAGAATGAATTCTGTGTGTAATTACTTGCATTTTTGCTAACTACTGTATAAACAACACTTTTAACAGGGCAAATTGGAAACTTGAAGACAAATCTGCTTAGGGATATAGCTTCAATTTATTACACAACGATAACTGAAAACTTTGTTTCTGCTGCGTTGCAGTCAATTTCCACTGAGCTCACACTCTGAATGTGTGATTAATCATATGAGCACTCGGGTTGCCAATAAATACCAAAACCTTAAAACTATAACAACTTGCTCATTTTGTGTGGTCATTCCAAATAGCTAAACAACCAGAAATTGTCAATGTACACCAAGATCAATGCTCCAGGGTTTCTACATAAGATTGATTTCCCTCTCTGAGGATTTCATCTCTCTCATCAAGAAAAACATTTTGTCCTCCCTAAATAATCCAATCGAATGCCATCCTCCTGTGGAACAGTGAGAGGTTTAAATTGTTTGGATTAATCTCTGCTTTGAGGTGGCCTGGAAAGTCTCTGTAACTTTGTCAAATATAGCCTGGAGGGAGAACTGCTGTGATTTGATATTTTCTAAAAATAAACAAATAACGAGAGTGTCTAAAAATCATGTTGTGCTTTAAAAATAATATATGTGGGAGAAAATATATTTTAAAGCTCTTTGCTTCTAATGCAGAACATAGTAATTGTCAGTGTGTTTCTTCTTTTTAGGGCCTACAAGCTCCTCTCTATTGGAGATGGGCAAGGAGAATGGGAGCCACGGGAACAGATTGAGGGGACAGGACAGAGAAAGGGAACCGCAAAAGCCCACAGAGATCTTCCCCAGATGATGAGTGGAGCAAATCAGAGATGAGACTAAAGGAATCATTACCACCCATAGTCTTCTCCCTTCTATGAACAGTGGATACACAGGTAAGGCTTAATAGAAATATGCTGAGTTGTTCAGATTCTGATTCTCTGTCTGCATCTCCTTCACGAGATAAATTTGCACATTTGCCGTTGGGAAAGACCAAGAAGAAATGTCGTTTCAAAGGAAGCTTTGCAACCAATAGGACAGGTTGCAGGCAGGCAGTACGACAAAGACCAGTATAGCACAGATGACTGCTTTCCATAGTTTTCGTGTCCATTATGCAAAACAGCCTTTCCACAATTTGCATAACATTGTAAATTGGATCAATAGAGATTTTGTGATCTTTATCCAACACGTTCTGGAAGGAAGATAGAGCACAGACCCAGGTTCTTAATTAATTCTGTGTTTGCTATAATTAGGGTGCATTAAGAAGATCAAGTTCTATCCCAAGTACACTTGAAATTGCATCATTTCTTTTTAACATTTGGTGCTTCTGGAAGTGTTGGCCAATAGCTCTCATGACTGGCAGCCCTGTCCCCACAGCAGAGCACAAGAGTCAGACTTTGCAAGGGTGCATATTGACTGTATTTGGAGGTGGCTGACTCTAAGCACACGAGCAGGCAGGCCAGTCTGGGAAACAGTTGTTCTTGCAATTTTGTGTTGAGATTTCCAGAACAGGGGTAGGTTTGTGTCAACCTTAGTAGACTTTTGGGGCTGAGGTGAACAAGTGGTGTTTAAATGTTGGATTGAAGTTACCAAAATGATGGACACACAGGCCAAGCATGATTTTCTTGGACTGGTACTAGCTCAGAAATGTTAAAGGATCTGTGCTGAAACCCTATATAACATAGTCTCTCTAAGTGGAATAATTTTTAGTTAGGTTATGGGTTAGGTTATTTTAGTCTCAAAGATCAACACCAAAACAGCAAATTGGCTTTAAAGGAACTGAATAATTATTTATAAACAGGCAAAAAACAGATTGCTCTGGAAAATATAAATATCCTTACAGTATCTCTGGTCTTAGCTTTTCCTTGCTCAGAATGTAAACTTCTTTCTGACTCTTCTGTTGCAAAAATTTCTCCTATGTAGAGCTGTGCAACAAATCTTACTGATGTCATTGTACATACCCCTATACATTCAATTTGAACACAAAATATTTTCAGTAAGATGAACCATAAATTTCTGCTTTGTAAACATTGGAAAGGTGGGAAATGCGTATGAAAGAAATGACTGAAGGAAGAAAATAGCACTTTATTCTACTGAAACCTAAAAATAAATTCAAAGGGGCATGCCTACTACTCTCAGGAGTACGTATGGATTTCTTGCTGACATTAGGTTCTCCAAATTGAATGTCAGACTCACCAAGAATGGGGATGGGGGGGAGGGAAGGGCTGCACGGGGGGTAGGTAAGGAGGCTAAACTTATTGTTAGAAGGGCAAGATGAAACATCATGATTATCATTAGGAAACCCTCTAAAACATATTTGTACATTGTCTTAGGGCAAATACAAGTGTCACATGTTAACAACATTTAGGCAAAAATACCATGCTCTACTGTTATGCCCCTAGGGCCTCTCTACTTAACAGGAAGATACTGTAGAGTGCGCATGCACGCCAGAAATTTACAATTTCCATGAAAGGCAGAGATAAGTATTTTTGAGGCTTTCACACACAAAAGAATAAAATGAAGCATTGGTTATGTATGTTGCTAGATGACAGTGTCTTTAAGTCCACTCATAGATTTTTTGAAGTAGATATATAACAATTAAACAGGCAAATGTGTAATGCGCAAAGATTCCATTCTTTTTAAACAAAAGAAGAAGTAAATATCCTATATCTATTTTGGTTTTTTTTTTTTTTTTAAATGAAGTCAGAGTGCAAGGAAGACATTAAATAGGCACACAGTTAAATTTATTCGTAAGAAGTCCACCGGACAAATTAAAAAGCCCTCTAAGTTTGCATCAGAATGGCTAGAAACATCTGCCAAACGGCCAGAGGGTACTGGTAGTAAAAATACTTCACAGCTGTCAGATCTCAGTCTTCCGCTTGCGACAGAAGAACAGTATAAACTAAAAAATGAATACTTGTACATATCATCCCTCCCCATTCTTTTTATGTTGGAGAAAGGAAGCCTCTGATCACACAATGGCAAAACCATGAAGTTAAAGAGGGGGGTCAGGTTTCTTATTTTAAGGGAGACATACCAGAAGGGTGTCACTGTACAGCTGTCTGCTGGGTGTCAGTGAAGCATTCATCAAGACTCCTCAGAAGCCGGATCCCTACTAAACTTTTTCTCACATCCTTATTAGTTGCAGCCCAGCCTTGGATCCTCTAAACCGCTCTGTATTCCTACCTTCCAAGCAAACCCAGCCTACTAGCTATGCCAAGCCCAGAAGAGGCCACGCAGCCAGATTGCAGAAATGTGTAAAGGAAAATCATACCTATGTGAGGGAGAAATAGTTTGTGGGAGTAACTTAAATAGGACTTGATAGGTCACTGAATTTTAAAGCAGTCATTCAATAAAAATAATAAAGAAAAAAAGCTTAAACTAGCATATGAATAATTTATATATATATATGTATATAAATGTCAATAAAACTAACTTTATACATTTATTAGAAATTAAATAAGATCTGCTTGGACAAGAATTTTGGAAAATATCTGAAAAATTGTCTTGTTACAACTTCTAAAATGAAGAAAAAAACCCAGAAGAGATCTCTCTGTAACGCTTGGAAATTGACAAGAAAGAAACTCTGAAAAATCATACTGTCAGCACCGAAAACCCTAGAAACATTATTAGTGCAAGATAAATCACAATTTGAGACTAGTAGGTTCTCAAAGAGCCCATGCAAGAGATGGGCACATATGTGAGTGGTTAGAGGGTCAGGATCTAAGAACCAAGTGTTTGGCTTTATTTTTTAATAAATCATGCAAAAAAAAAATATTTGAGGAAATAAATTTACAGAATACAAATTCAGGAATGCTAATTGCTGAGAGTTCCTTCATGTACTCCAATGTGTTAACAGATGAATATTCAGTGATTTAATAAGTTTATGATCAGTCATGTCCAATGAGGAATAACTGTTGTGGAAAGGAAGAGAGAAAACACCAGTATCAAGCCTTTTAGTATGACTCCTTTATGAGCTAAGCTTGTCCTTGCAGTTAGCCATGCAGCCCAAAATAAGGCATGTTCTGGGAGTGGCATGGCTCAGAGAGGCAGGGGCTAGCATCCCTGTGGTTATGATTGTAGGAAACACGTTTGGGCTTGCATATTCTCAGTGGGCCTCTGGGAAAGTAGCAAGGGCAGACATAATGTTTGCATTTCCTCCCCTCAAATGATCCTGCCCGAGCTCAGCAACCACTGTGCAGGCTGCAAAAGGGCAGTGTGAGCATGTTGGTTACCATTCCGACCTGCAGAGATGGCAGATCTCACTAAGTGAAGTTGGTGAGTGTATACCGAGCTCTGACAGCAGCCTCCTCGGAGACTGATAGCGTTTTACCCTGCTGCAGAGGTGGGCAAGTGTGAGCTAATGAACCAGGCTGTCCCCTTACATGGGGAGTAACTACACAGCATGGCTCACTGTGGGTTGCCCTTCAGTCTTTCTTCCTTCAAGGTAAAGTTTTCCTTTTGCTGGGTCACTTTAGCCCTATTGAGTATCCGTGTGGCTGCCTTTCCTCAAGCTGGAACAAAGGCTCGTCACAGTCTGTCCGTAAATAAATGATCCAAGGTCACAGGGGATCTCACAGAAAGGAATGGAAATCTTAATGTTTTGAGCCAATATCTAGAAGTGCTTTCTTTGAGTCTCCTCCCTTATGTAAGTAGCTCAGTTAATTTGAGAATGAGCAAGGAAAATCTGACAACATTTCTTCTACAAGTATATCCTTAGACCCCCTTGTTATGCTCTTGCAGTTTCTAGTATACCATTTTTAAGCAATGAATTTGGCTTTCTCTTCCGGAGGTTACATTCCTTTTTGGAGTATCACTTAAGCCTTCATGTTCATTGTGGTTAAGCTGAGAAGCACATAAATGCATAAGCTAATGTCCCGATCAGCATCTGCTTTATGACTGTACTCCTTTTATCACATTTGTCCATAATGTTATTCTGTTCATTTTCCAGTATGGAAAGTAGCAGAGGGAGGCCCTAATCCTACATTTGTCCATATGGGCTCCATAACCCACACTGGGATTTTATTATTTCAGTAGTATTGCCAAGTGCTATAAACAGCCAAAACATTTTGTGTGTGACATTTTTTCAGACTCTAGGTGCCTGCTTTTTTTTTTGTTGTTGTTCCTTATTCATGACAATTCCTTAAATGGTTAATGGTTCAAACCTTGAAAATACAAACCCCACGTCCGGCGAATGCTGTGATTTTTTTTCTCTCTCGGGGTGATAATACAGAGATTTGCATCTAAGATAGGGATCTTTCTCTTCTGATACCTTTCTGTACTTTCGACGCTTGTTCAGGCTATGTGGCATGTACATTAAAGTTATGGAAACATAGTAACACTTTAAATTAAGGTGATATTTATAAATATTTTATTATTTATACAGCATTTGATAACATGCTTGTAAAAAAACTTGGAAGTATGCATTGAAACAGCGGACAAACTATTTGAACAATACTTACATCTTAAAATATTGTTGTAACAGCTTATCGCCTTGCTGTGGCAGCATTTTAAGCATTTATTGATGATGCATTTTATAACATGCCTTACAATAAGTTATTAAAGGATGTAGTGGCACCAACTAATCATTTCATAAACATGAATAAACCATTTATACAGGGCACCTTAATTTAAAGTGCTTGTAGAAACTTGCATAAAATGTTTTGAACAGCTGACATGCAGTATTGGTGCTTCGTGTAGTGCCAAAGTGGTGTCATGTCCTAGTATACGCAAGAGTCTTATATGGAACTGGAGCTTTATTGCTTCCAGTGACAGAGCTGGGAACTGCACAACAATCTGAAACACAAAATGTTGTAAATCTCTTCCGAAAGAGAATATGAGGATGTGCATAAGCAACATCCAGGAGATTCTGGTGACAAAAACATGTTATTGCTGTTTTCGTATTTAAGAAAAAAGGAAGAAAAAAAATCTATTTGGATTTAACAAAAATCCAACCTATGTGTAAGGAAACACTGTGCAGAGATAGAGTATATATTTAACACCTTGTCAAGCAATTAAAAACCAAGCGTGATGATCAAAATTCAGTCAGCAAATAAATAATCTTTATATGCCAAAGAAAAACTATTTATACCATCAAAATAGAACTCTGAGACATGTAGAAGGTAAATATTAAGAAAGAAATTTGTACAGTAATACTGAAATCATTCTAGAAATCAGAAAAAGATGTCAGGTAATTAAAAATTCTATGAAAAGCACTGCTGCAATTCTTACTGTTAGCTGTGATTTACTAGGAGCATTTAAAGCAATGCTAAAAAAAAATAATGAAGTCATACCTTATTCCCCTCCCCCTGCAGATATAGATTTTATTTGACCTATTGCTTTTAAAACAGAATGGCTTAAAAAAGCGCTCTTTACATGAAAAAACTCAAAGACAAAAGAGAGAATGCAAATCATTTCTATATTACATATATGTTGCTCCATTTGGCAAAATCAAATTATATCTTTTCATCTCCTTACTGTAGAACAAAAACAGAGCAATATTATGAAATTTTGCAGGGCTTTATTTCTAGGCGTCTTTTGTGTCCAGTCTTTTAAACTCAGGTTTTTCTGCCTTTTTTACTGACAAGCCCACAATTTTCAGAAAAGAAAGCTAGCATTAATTAAGACAGTGCCAGCTGTAATTTTCTTGGGAAGTAAATTTCTGCACAACTAAAGGTTACAGAGACCTTTTCACTGTCAAAATTTACTACAGCCTGTGAATGTTAATGTTTCTAATGAAGACATGTTCTCTGTCCCTGAACTTAAAAGTACCCTGAGAAGAAGGCAAAGAGAAAAAAAACTCTATTTGACGAATGTATCTGGAGTCTGTGCATTAATGCAGGGTTATGCCTGCTGGTGCATATTGTAATTATAGTGTTTGGATAGCCTTGTTTTCTAAACAAGGAATATTGCTATAAATTGGCAATTTTGCATGAAGAGTAGGCTTGTAGTAGGTGCCTTATGTTACAAATAAGACAGTGGTATAATAAGCATTTAACCCATTAGACTTAGGGATATTCTCAGCTAAGTCTGGAGAGGAGCTGTAATATAGAATATGAAATGAAAAGGTGCTTTCAGTCTTTATATGAATGCAGCAGAAGAACACATTCATTATTAGTACTTCTAATGACAATTTTTTTCTCCATTTTAAATGAAATCGGCTGCTTCTAAAGAAGAAGTATCTGGCTTTGCTTTTCTATTTGTTTGAAGTTGATTATATAGCAATCAAATATATATATTTGTATAGGTTTTTGTTGTTCTGGGAATGTGCATTTTTCCTTATTCTTAAGTTTAGTGCCATGCAAAGTGGCAAAGAAACGGAAAAGTCAGCATTGCTGAAAAGTTGATGTTCTTCAATTTTTGCTGCCATATATTTTATGGGATATTTTATTTTTCTATTCTTTGTAGTTTATTTTTCTAAAGCAGAATGCCAGTCTTTAAAAAAATTTGCTTGTTTTGTCTTGTGCATGAGGTTCTTAAAACAAAAACTGCTATTGTGTGAAATTACTCTTGATTACCCATGCAGCATCCCGGTCAATATGGGTAGAACAAAAAATTAGCCTAGTTCATGACTGTATTGGTTTAAAATGGTAAAAGCAAAGGATTGCAGATTTTGCAACATTTTAGAAATATGATCCTAATGATATGCAGATCATATCCATGTTTAATGTGGAGTTGCTTTGAAAATGGGGCATTAGATTGCAAACTGAGTGGGTTTTTTGCATCAGAATGTTCAGGTAGCTTTCCTTTCTCTTCCTTGCCCTTCCCCCTGCCCCAGTTTCCAAGACTTAAGACCCTAGGTTTTCAAGACACTGAGCTTTAGGGCCAGAAATGAGCCAGCCTCTAATATTTCTTAGGAGAAGGCAGTAAGTATCACAAGATTGCAAGTGGCTATAGCAATTCTATCCAAAGAGCAATGGAACGTCAGATATGTTTGTGTCAGCCTTTGCGGCGGTGGCAGAGCCTCGAAGTCGGTTGTGGAGTGTTTTTGCCAGGCTGTTGATTTATGTATCAGCTGCATTGATGAGGGTTGGCTTCTCATTCTGCCCATCAGCATTAGGGAATAGGATGGAGCACTGGGACAAAAACGTGGGAAATCAATGTCTTTGTAAATATCTATATGGACACTAGGATAATCTATTAAAAGCCATGACTATCCTATACCAATAGAGATATCAGATCTCATTACCCATCCAATTCCTTTTTGCAACATGTAAATTGGACTTCATTTTGACTCTCTCCCAGTCCAACACATGCACATTACTGCTGAACACCCCTTCAAGAGATCTCAAAAGCATGCATTTCATGTCTTCATCAGTTTAATCTGCTACATGGTCAGTAGTTCAGAATAATTATTTAAGATCTGTTGGCTAATAAGTCAATATACTAGGTACTGTAAGTCTAGATAGTAACTTGGCATGGCATAGTTAATAGTCTTAGAGCACTGCAGAATGAGATAAAAACGATGCAATACTGGTAGACTGCTAACTGTAGGCAACAGTCACTGAGAAGGAATATTGGGCAAATAATCTTTTCCTGGGAAGAGGCATGGCTCGGCAGCATAAACAGCCAAGCTTGTGCATAGCCTGGGACTGGAAGTATTCTTCCAGGATATCTGAGCTTTTATTTAGGGATTGCACATGGATTTGCACAGATTTTAGTTACACTTAGACAAATCACCAGAGACATCATTATTGCCTTTTAAAAAGAGCTTGTTTCCAATTGATTTAAACATGTTCGTAATTGACTTGATCTGAGCCCAAATAGTCCTTGTTCAAGTGAAATAAGTACATCACCCATTTCCTACTTGAATTGGTTTCAGATCTGACCTTTAGTTGAGCCGGTGTAACTTGGTATAAAGATATAAGCCTTAAGCCTTAAAGGAAGCCTTGAAGGTAGCCTTAAACTTCCTAATGGGAGTAAATTTAAGTAAGCAGAATATGTAAGTGAGCATTGCCATGTGAAAATCACGTTTGGAAACAGGAGCTGGAGAAAGTGCCATACAACCATGTTACTAAGGTAACAGATCCCTTTACCTATACATGCTCTGAGCAGCTACCCTATGTCCTTTAGACTATTAGGTCTTGACAGAGATTTTGAAGGAAGGTATGTAAGGAGTCCAAAAAAAATGTAGCTAAAACTTAATAAGAAATGAGAACATCTGAACTCTTAAAAGTTATTTTAATTGTTCTGTGTTTTACTATGAAATACAGAAATATTAAGGCCTTGTTATTCCTTCTCAGGCAGAAAAACCTGGAATGTCATTGTCTTCTGTTCTCATCAATTATTCCTGCTGATTAGGAATCATTAGGAAAAAAAAAAAAGATAAAATTTTAGTTTATTCTGTTATTAAGGCTGTATACCCCAACCCTGTTTCTGCTGAGTTCTCTTCTTAGTAAGCAAAGAGAAATGCACTACTGGGGTAAGGTTAGAGACAGACAAGGATCTGAAAATATTTAAATCTATAGTTGAACTTTCCCTGCCTCTTTTTTTTCTTCCTTTTTTTTTTCCCCTCTCTTTTTTCCTCTGGTACTTGTAAAATATCTTGGAGAGGGACAAAATATTTTACTTGAATTCCTTTTAGTATATCAGGGACACTATCATTTTCAGAGCAGAAAATCTGTTATAAAAAAATCTCCTGCTGTGTTTTCTCTTAGATGTCCTCAAAAATAAAGATGGGAAATCAAAAGAAGTGAAAAAAAGAAAATAGGAGCCATCTATCTTGGTTTATTTTCTAGAACTTTGTCTTACACGTTTGTGCCAAATGGCAAAAATGCCTCTTTAAAAAAAATAATAAATAAAATCCTTGTTTCTTGATGGGGGAGGGGGAGAAATCTGCAGCAAGTGAGTTAAAGATATGTGAGAAAACCATTTAGATCAAGGCCAGATGAATAAAGACTAAATTTCTGAAATAGGAACAAGTGGTGTGGAAGGTTGATGGAAAAGATAATTCCTTTGGGTATATGAAAGAGCACTATGGAGAAGGCAGTGGAAGTTACCCCGGATAAGGCAATGCAATGAAACCAACAACTGGTGTCTGGATCTCAAAAAAAAAAAATAAAAATCCTGACATAAATTGAAACTGGGTCACCATTTTTTGAGTAATGATTCTATTTGATTCCTATGTAATTGACCCCTTCAGCTCCTGAGTCCTGTCATTCTTTTCTTCATTCTCTTATATTTAGTAGTGGGACAGCAGCATGCTGAGAAGTAAATTTCTTTCCTGTAGTCCCTTAACAAATAATGCAAATCATCTCCCTGCAGTACTAGCCTTGATAGAATGCAATTAGATATATACATTCTGTGTTTCCTACATAGCTGAAATGCATTCAGTAGTTACTTCCTGCGTGGTGAAGCAGTAGTGGAAGCATGCTTAAGGTGACGCTTAAATCTGTGGCTATACTTCACTTTATCAAAGGAGAACACATGGGAATCTATTGACTATTGTGGCAACTGTATACAAAGTCTCCTAAGTATATTGAGAGCAGAAGGCTAGGCTGGAAGGCACTTGAAATGATACGTACATGTACAAGGCTTCTGTCCATCTGGAACACAACCTGGAATGCATGATTTTTTTAAATTATTTTTTTTCCCAGGGCAAATAGTTACAGCTGAACATACTAGAAATCTGGCTTAAAAGAAAAAAAAAAAGCAAGATAATTCCCTTAGTGGTCTTCATTATGTTGGTACTTAGAGAGGGAGGTAGATCAGAAAAGCATTGACTGAAACTAGAAGATGAGAACATGATTCACAAATATGAATGTGGGCAGTGCACATTCCCTTGTGACTCAGAAATGAGTATTTTACATGTGATTCATAAGGAAAAATAATTGTTTTATCAGATGCATTCCTTGCATATGGCTGGGGTTAATATTCACCTTATTTAAAATTGAAATTCAGCTACTGTATCAGCATAGTTTTTCCAACATAGACACTGAAGAAAAGAAAGAAATTGCTGTATTCACCAACATGACACAGTTACTCTCCTCCGCACAAGTGACATTTGAGTATTGATCGGTGTTCTGCAAAGGAGCTTGACATGCTTTTTGCAAGGCTCCCGGTGTATGTTGTTTATTAGAAAAGACTTTCTCAGTAACATGAATGAAATCTGGAGATAATGTCCGTATAGGTTTATGAATCATGTCCTTGGATCTGTTGAACGAAGAAACATACCAGGAGATTGGTTGTGCGTTAGTAGTGACAGCCTCAGATTGCCAGAGTTCAAATTAGGCCAGATTGGGAAACTGGCATGCTGCCTTCTGGACCAGTTTTGATCTTAAGAGATGTATCAGCTAGTCTGTATAATGACATTAAGTGTTTATCACAAAGCACCTCTTGTTAATTTTTTTTTTTTTCCTGAGTCCCTCAGGTATTTAGGGAATGCCAGTACCTAGGAATTTATCTTCAGCAGAAGAACAAATATTAGACAGTTTCATGTTAAATGTTTTCTGGTCGTATTACAGAAGTGTTCAGCAAAGATTAGGGAGATTTCTATTAAAAATTTTCTGGGCTGTTTTGGCTATCCGAATGGATGTACAGAAATGTAATATTCCTTGAGTGATCATAGTTTCCTAATACCATCCAAAGTTCCTTTTCATAATGTGGACATCTGCTTCTCAGGAAATGTATTAAGACTCTCAGAAAAAAAACATATCTCCTGACACTGAGCATTAAATCTGAATTGCCTGGCAGAAGCGAGCTGTGACATAGAACTCAGTGTGTATGAAGAACAGGCGATGGGAAAGAGAGGAACCTATCATTGATTACACAGAGAAGGAAGGCATCTGTGTCTGTATATGCAAGAGGAGAGATGTGCTTTGCAGAGATTATCAGGTCCTTCCTTAGCGTGACAGAAACCATGCATCGTATCTGTGTGCGTGCATGGGGTTAGGGTTTGAAAGCTTTCTTACTTGTGCTGCACTTAGATTTTTTTAATATTGTCATTTACTACTGCTGTCTATTATCTTGCAAGTGGATGTCATATAGAAAAGCAACTGTTTGCTTGCATTTTTTGCAGTTTGGCTTTTTAAATAGTTTCATTATGCCTATGTGTGGCAACATTGTTGAGGACTATATCTTGGTCATGGCTATTAGAAAATGTTTTTTAATAGTCCGAGCCTTTTAAATGCACTATAGTTTTATTCTTTCTTTGATCCTTTGAAGAATCCATTGTCATTTGACACTTGTACTTAGTTGGTTAATTGCACCACTCAGTGTTTTCCCTAATTAGCTCAGTGTTCAGTTAAAAAATGTTAGAAATTCAGTGACAAGAGCATGGAGCTTATATCCTTTCTTAATACTCTTTGATAGTGGTTCCATTTTGAATGTGGTAGTTTTGGGAAATCCCTGAATGTTAGTAACAATAGCCTTTGCCTAGTAGAATTCCTAATTTGTAATCTCAAATTACATGATGAGTCTGAAAGTTAAATACAATGAAAACAGTGAAAAAATATTGAGAAAAGTTTTGATTATGTCTGGAACATAATAAATGGAGCTGCTGGCACTAAAATGCAATATAGTTACTTACAAACCCAGCTCTGGTGCCAATAGCAATGAATTGAGTCACAGAATGAGAGCTTTTGGAAGGCTTGAGGTTAATTTTAGAGAAAGTGAATTATAAGTGAACTCAGAATTAGTTTCTGCAACAACAGGATAATCTAGAACTGACCTTAGCGGTCAGTGTTGAAAGTTAAAAGGGTGCATCTCGGTACAATAGTAGGTTGAAGTATTCTTTTCTGGAATGGGTGCCAGCTGCTGGGACAATTTAGCTGTTTGCAGAGTTATTGTAATTTAGATTTAATCAGAGAGGATTGAAGTCTGCTCACAGAGGAAATGATGAATTTCCAACTCTATGGATTTCTGCCCTCTAATTGTGATAGTTTTTGTCATTTGAGTCTGGCTGCAGGATAAAAATATTGAATACTGTGTGAATTTCCATTACTCAAATCTCAAAAATAAAGTAAGAGTTGGAAAGAAATTCCTGGGAGAGATTAACCTCCATCTTTTCCACAGAAGAGATGGAAGCGTCACGCAAGGCTACAGACAGGTAAATGAGTAGCAAAACAATGTAGTAGCATCAGTATGCAGTTGAACTATGGCATTCTTTGTTAGATGATGCTGTGGGTGCTAGAAGTTCATGTGGGCTTAAAGCAGGGCTTGAAAAACATGTGGAAGAGAAATCTATTGGGAGCTACAAAAAAAACGCCATAACCACATCTGGCTTAAAAAGTCCTCTAAGCTGAAAATAGTTGGAGGTTTGAAGACTATAATGGAAAACATCATAGATGTTTGTCCAGCTCTTAAACTTCTTTAGGCATCCACCTATTACTGCTTTTGGAAACCAGACACTAAACTAGATTAACCTTGGATCTGTCTCAGTAAGGGAGTTCTTATGAACACACTGCTGATAGCGATCTTTTCAAATACAAACGGTGATTTAAAATGTTCTAGTCCTTTTGCCAGACTGAGAGTGTATCCACCTACCTGGGATGATCTCCTGCAAGCAGCCCATGCATTTTCTCCCTTGGCTGGACTACTGGATTTCAGTTTACATGGCTCTGGAAAAGGCAATATGAAAAAGTCCTGCACAGACAATGATCTGTTTCCTCAGTGGGAGGCTATGGCAAAGGGAGGCTATGGCATCAACTGTACCATTAGTTTATTCATTATTGGATCCAGACCTGGATTCCAACTTGCAAAGTCCCTTATTGTAAAGGACTGTAGTGGACTGGGGTCAAGAACTTCATCCTCTTCCAGAAGCCACTGTGGTATTTACAGTCATCAGCTAGAAGAGCCCAGATTGACTCTCACAGGGTTGTCAAGAGGGGAAATAGTTTTAGGAATAACGCACAGGGTGGGCCAAGGCCTGGGGAAACTTGCTTGCGGAGTGCTCTCACCATCTTCCGTAGGTTGCCCTGAACAATCCACATCTTAAACAAAATGTTTTCTTTTGGTTTTCTTTATTGGGAAATCTAAATGGGTGTTCTGGCCCAGAAGCCGCAGATTAAACTTTAGAGGAAAAAGGAGATTTGCCTGTCCTCACTGGACTGGTCCCAAGGTTTTTCTGTTTTATCACTGGGAAAGGCATTTTAGAAATGCCAGTACTGAGTGAGGGAGAGGGAGTTGCATTCATTTCTGGATATTATTTATTGGATTTTTGAAAAGTGACCTGAGAAAAATGTTTATTTAAAATATTTACTGCAAATTATATTGTTAGTGTTCTAGAACAAATGGTCAGTTAATAGTCATTTTGCTGGCAAAAATAAAAAGCCTGGACCCCACACCTGTTTAGCTGTAACTGACAAACAAAACAATCTTTCAAGTAGAGTGAAAACAACCAAATGCCCTTGAATTTTCAAAGAAAAATATAACTCCTCCATGTAGCCCTAGGACAACATAGTCTGTTTGTTGGGAAGCATACTTAGTAGCGAGCTACAAATCTCTTTGCTGTGAGACTGAACAATTGTCATACGTTTTGTTCTCTTTGTCTCAGTTGATAGTATCTATAGTACTATTCAGAGATAGAAAATTTGTGTCTGTCACTGTACCTGTCAGAAAGGAGCAATACCCTCTGGCAGCGACAGTCTACTTTATGGAGTTTTATTAGTATAATGAATGAAAGCCCAGTAGCATGCCCTGTAACACTTCTAAACTTTGGATTTTAAAAGGAATCATTATTAACAGTGAAAAACAACTAGCAGCTTGTTTTATGTACACTTTTTTAAAAGCTCCACATATTTTTAAGAAGAGATTAATCTACAGTAATTTGTCATCAGGCTCTGAGCGAACGTAATATAATCCATATGAATGCAGAAGGTTCTGCAGGAAATTTGTAAACATAATGCAATCATGTGTTTGCGTTTGTGACTCCTGAGTAGCTAGCAGCAGCTGTATAAACTTCTGTTCTTGCACAGAAGAGATACTTTGTGAGACTACAGCTGTGTATTGTTAATTGCATGCGATGCTTTCCTTGGCCACCATATACGTTAATAACAGAAATGTGCACCAGTTGCTGTCCCTCTGTCTCTCTCTCTGATTCTCTTCCTCCTCTTAACTTTTGCTCTCAAAAGGTCAATAACATTTTTTAAAGGGCCTGGTTACCTTGTGACATATCCTTTGTGAATACTAAGCACAAACACATTCAATAAACTGTGCAGGAAATGTTTCTCATTTACTACTTCCAGTAAAAGAAAAACTAAATAGAAAAGACTGCTCTACATGTTTTCAAGGTCTTGAGATACTTTGTTTAATAAAAATTCACTTTTCTAACGCTTTATAGGCCCTGCATCTCCATGCCAATAACAGGCATGATCCAAGTCTGTTGCAATCTGAGGGAAACCTGCTGACTGCCATGATTCAGGCCCAGTGGCTTTTCTGCATCCCTCTATTTATATGATGTTAATTTCTTAGCTCACACAAACTTATGTGCCCAAGAGGACACACAGCATATTCTCTCTTACAGTGGTGAGAGATTGCTGGAAAGAATACATTCAGATAATCAGATTGTTCTTTCTTTGGTTTAGCCCATCGTTACATGGCATTTGAGATTATCCCTCTTTACTTAGATGGCCGGTAGCACTCTTGATGCTCTAACTTCCCATACTGCAGAAGTAGAACAGCTTCTTTGGAAGTGTAAGAGTGCTCCAAGAAGCTGATGAATTAATTGACGGGTCACTCAGGGAACAAACATCCAGGGTCACATGCTGTGCTCTGTGTAGCTGAGATGTCAACAGAAGTTCACAAACACTAATGTGGGATGAATACGGACTGATTCACTATGAATGTAGATTATAGTCATTAAGATACTGAGTCCAATAAATTCCTTTACAATTGAGTGCGACACTTTATATGCATATATGCATATTTACAACATAGTAATGCTGCTTCTTTTGCTCCAGCACACTATCTCATTTGTTTGGATATCTCTGTCCTAGAAAAGAATATGCGTTTATAGCACTTCTTTGCCTATAGCTTGTCCAGGAACACTGAGCTGAATTTAAGTTTCCGGATATCCTGCAGCATGTGAATAATCATCATAAACTTCATATTTGAGTAGCACTAAATAAACTTATCTGTTGATACCAATTCCCACATTATTTTAATCAAGCACTAAAATTTCAAAAATATAATTCTAGAAAAATATTTCTTCTCGTATTGCTCAGTTGCATGAATTCCGTTCATTCTGTCTAACAATACATCTCACGTTTACTGATAGCAAGTATTCTCTAACACATTAAGAGAATGCTAAACAGCTTATATATTTTCTCGGTGGATCACCCAGGAAGAGTCTCATCCTAGCTCATCTTCTTCATGGGATAATTTAGATGTGATATTTAATTATACTGGATATCTCATTATCACTGTTATGGCACATTGGTACGGGTGACTTAGATATGGAAAGACTAAGCTAGTAGTTTGCTTAGTTAGCAAGCATTTGATTGGAAACAAAATGGCAAGACTTCAATGTCTACAAGTAGTGTAAGAACTTTACATACCGATTAGCTACATTGCAAAATTTCTCTCTGCCTAGATCCTTCCTAAATTTTTACTAACTTGCTGAGTATTCTTGTTGAGGAATAGCTTCTCCTTTGACATTCTTTTCTCTTTTTTCCTGCTGTCAGATGAGTAAATTAACTTCCAGAATCCTTCTAACCAGCTTTGTTATTCTTTTGAGATCATTTTTTTTTCTCTCTACTGAGAAATTCTGGATGAATAAAGGTAGCTTCTACAGATCTCTACATGCTTGTGTCATAAAAACATTACCTTACTACAGACATTTATCTAAGGAACATTGTGTATTCTACTCCCTGCTTCTCAATACTAAGTTTTACTTCTACCTTATTTTCATTGTCTTCTTCTTAGAACACTTAGCCCATTATAAAGAAAAATGCTAATACTTTAAAGACAGTGTTTCAAAAGCTATTGTAATTCCTGCATTTGCTAGAGAGAAATGAGCTTACCATGGCAAAAAAAAAAAAAAAAAAAAGGAAAGGTTACAGACTGCCATGTTTACTCTTCTGCCAGATTCTTACCCAGATTGTATGTGATGACTAATGCCAGGCCTTAAGTATTGGTGAAAATGTCTATATCCCAGCTTACAGTCTAATAACAGAATTTATCCCTTCTGGGAGGTCTTGTTCTGGGAGCTCTGAAATTTCTAAGTCCTACGTTTATGAAAACTATAGTCTTTCTATATTTTGAGCAGCAATATAACATTATTGAGCCGACCCATAGATCTTGTATATTAGTAAGCTTATTGGAGGATTGCTGAGTGCATGAAGGAAGGAGATAGAGTAGTCTCAATGAAGACAGTCTCTGTACACTGCCCAAAGAATTGAGAGGGTGGAATACCTTGTTGTTATTCCTGGTGACCAAGGATGTGTTTAAAAGAAATTACAGCTGAGCTGAGGAAAATTTGTTTGTGTGAGTTTTCTTGGAGAATGCCTGGAGAGGAAGGTCATGGAGCAGTGAGTTTTTGGATCTATTGCTCTCTAAGTAGCTTTCATGTTGTCTTACTGTTGTAGCTTAAGTTCCTAAAAACTAACACCAGTCCCTTTCAAAAGTTAAAAATAATATAGAAAGAATGCACTAATAGCCAATACACATATTGAGCAAAGAGTATAAAATGCAAAACTTAGCCCACAGAAGAAAATAAATAGAAGACAGATCTCCCAAGACACTCCTTCCGCTTAGTTGAGGCTTGCCAATTCTGCTCACAATCAGGGCCAAAAAATGCTGCTTCTCCATCCTCCAACTCTCCCTTCCCCATCATAGAAGCTTTCTAAACTTTGGCTCTTCTTTCCTTTTTTTTTTTTTTTTTTAATGTAAGTTTTCATCAAGCCCTGTTTCTGTGCTTCATATCAGCAGATACCACATTTTTCTGTCTATTCTTGCCAACATTCTCACCCATTTCCTTTCTAACTGTTACCTGAGCTACTTCTGTTGTTCTCCTCTCTGAACTCTTTTTTCCACTGCCCCTCTTTGAAACCCATTCAAAAAGTTCCTGACCGTACTCCGAACATATTTTTCCTACGTACTGGACTCTTCCTCATTTCTCACCCTATCAGGGCGAGAAGACTTTCTTCTTACCCAATCAGGCCCCACATTCAAAATTCACAGTGCACTGAGAGTTGCTCCAGCCTGCATCTCGGCTCAGCTGTACCCTTGCTCACACTCTTTGTTTCTCTGGCTCTCATTATTGCACTGAACCTCTTTTCACTTGCTCAAACTTTATTGCGCAGCTTCCCTTGTGAACCTGGTGTGGGACTCTAGATTCATTGCATATGGCCTCTCAGCTCCCCATTTCCAGATGCTAAGCTACCTCAACTTGTCTGCATGGGGTCTAGTAAATTTTTGGTGAGTAGGAATCATGCCATCTTTTGTTTGTCTCTAAAGAGCAATGTCCTCCTTCAGTATGGCCTCATTTCTTATCTCAGACACCTGGTCAGTAGAAGCTATATTAACTGGCTTTCTAAGGAGTTTGGCTTCTGCATAAAGTGGAATTTCTGGGTATCCTGAAACCAGCAATGTGGCTCCAGGAATCTCAGTTTTCTCTCAGGCAATCGATTTAAATTCTTGCAGCCCTGAGTGTGTTAAAAGTAGTATCAAGTGCAAGAGTGATGCCTGTTTTGGACTGAACTAGGTAAGGCATGAAAGCATCTTAAAATCATTATTGCCTCTTTTTCTGATCCTTCATCAACTCCTTCACACCCCAAGTAGAGAGCTAACAGTAGAACAGACAAACCAAACTAGAAATTGTTTGGGAAGCCTGTTTCAAGTATTAGGTAAAGTGGACATCCTCCGTGAAGCTCTGCTAAGCAGGTCTGGAAGGCACAAGCTGTGAGTCTGTCTCAAGTATCCTTAAGTCTAGATTCGTGCCTATGACTTCTCAGCTCTCCCTTCCCAGATGCCAAGCCTCCTCTGTCCGCATGGTTTCTAGAAATGTCCTTGGGTCCATCAAGCCTCCACCTCTGGCTAAACTTAAGTTTGCAATGAGTCAAACCAGACCAAAGTTATCCTTCAAAGCAGCCTTTGCCGCAAGTGTGTATTTAGGCTACATTATGTATTGTTTCATGACAAAAAGTTCTGCATTAGATGTCAAATATTTTAAAATTATTTAATAATAATAGTCTCTTTTCTTCTCATAGTCCAGAAACAACGAGTCTAAGTGCCTTAAAACAACTTTAGTCTCTAAATATCTTAGATGTCTTTACAAAGTCCATTTGTAAAACAAAAGATTTTTAATGATAAACCATACATTCCACCATGGAAAAATTACATATCTGTGTGGAGTCTTTCTGACAGACATTTTCAACAGACACTTTTTCATACTGACGTCATCTTTTAATTCATACTCTCTCTTATTCTTTCTCCTTGAAAGACATACAGCTTTTGGGTCAGATCTGCAGACAAATGGCTACCAAATATGTCAACAATTTAATGTCTAACCTGCATGCAAAGTTATTTTGGATACATGTTGCTTCTTGTTTTTATTCAAATTCATTGAAATTACACAGATGTAGTACTAAAGCGGGCACCTGTTTTACATGAAAATCTGATGTCATTGTGCTTACAAGTAATTTGATTCTAGGTGACTTTTATTCATCAGAATTGGTTTCTCTTTAAAGATTTGGGGTTTTTTTCTGCAGTATTTTCTTTCCACAGAAATGAAGCTTATGTACTATGTTTTCTTTGTGTCATCCACAGACTTTTTAAAAATGTATTTCACTTTAAGTGATGGTGTCTCCAACTGCTCTTGTGGAGTGAGTTTTTCAGTTTAGAGTATAACGTCTGGTGAAATGGAAGCTGCTCCTGTAACTGTTGGAAATCAAAAGGTAGGGCGGGGAGAATTGACTCCATCAGTGCATGAGAGTTCATTCTTCTGCTTTGTGAGAGAAATCCTGAAAAGAATTACTGCCTATATTTACATATATGCAAACTGTACAGATTAGTGCCTGCTTGAGATACCAATTAAGTGCAGTGGGGAAGTTTTTATGTTTGCATATATTTTTCTTTAGAATAGAGAATGCCTGTGTACATCTAACAACCTTTTAGGCCAGTACAGTTCATTTATGTTTCATATCTCTTCTCTGTCAAGATGATGAACTTGAATCGGATTACATAGAAAAGTCACTTAACTATTCAAATGCACAATTATGCTTTTTATTGTCCACCCCTTAGATCACCATAGCAGTCTTTTTGGTACTACTGTGTTGACTTATTCTTCTATGTGAATTAATAAATCTGGTCTCTGGGACACTGTCTTTAATTCAGTTGCCTGTATGGTGAGAAAGGGATTTTCTTATTTCTTCCCCAAATCCTGTAATTCTCTGTCTCGATAGAGCTGGTGGACATCATGACACAGAGACCATCCTTGACTTACCTGTGACCACAGGCTGCTACATCCTCTAGTCTTAAATTTTGGTGCTGATAACCAAGGCAGAAAAGAGCGATTACCCTGTCTGCTGTGGCTCCCAAGAAAGCCATTTCTGTGTTTTTCTTGCAGCTTTGGAGGAGGTGGAGACAGGAAGAAAACCCATATTTAAGTCACGTGTTGAATGGAAGGCTCTTTCCTTACTGTGGTGAAGGTATTGATAGAACACCCTTCCCCTTCACTGTCTCTTCTCCATACTCTTGTCAATCGATAGGGCTTTTTAACGGTAAGACCGCCTACTCTGCAGTCACACAGCATGCTCCTGAATGAGCTTTGATGTCAGGTAATCATTGCTGTATATAGTAATAAATGATGTGTTTACATAACAGAATTCCCTTGGCCTTTGATATACTCAAACATGTTATCAAAGTGGTGCTATGACATCTTGTACAATAGAAACAATAGGGAAGTGCAGAACTATACAAATGGAGCACAAGCAAGCTGAGGCCAAATGTATGTTGCAGTGCAGTTATGTCATTTGCCCTCAGGGCAAGAATCACAATTGAAGTAAGTTAATATCAATACCCTTATGAAGTCCCCAAGGACTAATTCTGTGATGGACATGGCACTTATTTGAGAAATCATTGGAAATCACTGTCGTTGTACCTGTTAATATGGATAAGGAGCTTTAACGGTAGTTCCATTTAAATTCTGGGAAGAAATTATATTAAGTTGCTTAATATGGTTTGCCTCAAGTTGCTTAATATGGTAAGACTGTCTCAAACCATTGATTTAATTTTCCCCTATAGGCTTCCTTTTCTATGTGGCTTCACTGCTTTTTCGTATGATTTACCAGAATTCACCTTACTTTTTTTTTTAATTCTACTTTTTGCGATGGCCTCGCACTAGTGCAGGAGGGCAAGTGAACAGGCTGCCCTATTCACCTGCTTAGATGAAGAGAAGGATGAGTTTTGTCTGCTTTCTCAGCTTTGCTAAGGCTTTGGAAGGTCTTGCAGTCTTGTTTATTCATCCAGTTATAACACTGATGCTTGGAAATAGCATGTGTGCTACTATAAGCAGTATGTGTTAAAGGTTAATTTTCTGTAGACATAATCATACTAATTTACACCAAGAATAATATTTTTACAAGATAAAGATATTGCAGCCCTCAGTCAATGGTCTGCGGAACCCCATTCCCCAGCCAAGCCAGGACTTTGATTCTTCCTCTGAATTAAGGGCTCTGTTCCAGAGGCTGGCATACTCAGGTTCTGAGCTGATTGCAAGAGCCCAATGTGGTTGTCAGCCAGTTGTTAGAGACCTTGTTTGACTCCTTCACCTGAAGCTTAATGGGCTTTATTATGCTTTCTGTGCATTGCATAGCAGTCTTTGGGACTTTGCTTTCCTCAAGGCAATCAGTGATGTACCGATGTACCTTCTGATTATGTTTTACAGAATTCAAATCAATCAGATGTTCTCCTCCAAGATTCTGCTCGTACAACAGCCATGTTATCCTGGTTTTTCTAAGGCAGAATAATAGTAGACGCAGATCCCTGATAGCTCCAAAAACTGAGTTTGTGTACACAAGGAACAGCAGAGGCAAGTGATGAGAATTTTATTACACTTTTGGTCCTTTAGGGCTTATATCCAGAAATGAGGATATCAAGACATAGTTGAAAGCCATATTCCTGAGTTCCTACTCAAAGTTTTGGGAAAGGCAGACAAATTTTATCGCTTGCAATGACACACTGAATGATCTCTGTGATCTCCACAATAAAACACCTCAATCCATAATAACTTCCAAGGTTTCCCTTGCGTACACAGACAACATTCAGTCAAATTTTCTTAGTTATTAACCATGTGTTGTATGAACTGCCTCTTTAGCACTCTCTCTCTAACCCATGGTGAAAGGTTGCTTTCTGTCCAGAACCTCTTTTTTTGTCTAACAGGACTACATACTGAGCCAGCTGTCTATCTCATGCTTTCTTTTTTATTCTCTCTGTGTTTCTACAAACCTTGGGTTTTGAAAGTACTTTTGGGCATACTGAGTAGCGTGCTGCTGTGATGAAAATCAAAAGTAAAAAAAAAACTAACAAAACCCAACAACTTTAAAGTAGCGCAATTCACAGAACTGGGAATCTTTCGGAGGAATTGGCTGTGTGTGAATATTAGAAGTCCATAAATTTGAGAGCTACAGGTTTACCACTTTAATTCCTCATGTTACGTGGATGATGATATCACTGTAAAGTCAAGAAAAATACCCTAACGCTAAAAAACATTTTGGATCAAGCTCCCCTCGCTCCATTTTTAAGAAAAACGTATTCAGAGTTGTTTTTTCTATGCTTCAGAATACCTGAATAA
>NC_133899.1:12716835-12774335 GCF_964199755.1 Larus michahellis
TGCTTCAAGCATTTAGTATTTTAGAGTTTCCTTGTTGTCATTGAACTTGCTCTTCAGCTCTACTGTGATGTTTCCTTTTATGCTTTGCTGATGTCCAGTTTTATTTCATAGAAATAGCTTATTGAGTAAAGCATAATTGTACTTTGTAAAATACTCATCTTGTATCACTTCTTTTAGAGATCAGACATTTCCTTTTCCCATAAGGTCTAGAGATCTGTAAGTTGACATAGTTCTGCACAAATCACTCTGGTAGTGTAACTTAGACTGTCCAAATTCCCCTTGGACTGTGGCCTCTGTAACTGTGCCATCAGTCACTTAACTTCACCTTATCTTTAAATAAGTTTAACCAGAAGGGACTTGTTCAACTCACCACCTCTTGAGTAATGTGAATTATTTATATGATCTTCATATGTGTTTGTTAAGCTATATACAGTAAGCCTAAGTGTAACTGTTTATTCTGTTCATCCATAAGTGTGTTACCCCAAGCTTTGAACTCAGGCTAACCACAATAAAAATCCCTCTTTTTTGCTGTTCTTTGATGGAAAGCGACATAATTTTTTCATGTTGTACAATGGCAGCAGTGTTGTCTCAGAGGGGCACGTTACCACGGGAATGCATAAAGAGACGTTTCACATGTTCAGTGTTGTTGTGTTGCCACTTTCCAGACCACCTTCCCCTACAGCTTTGCAGAGCTGAATGTACCGGAAACCGTATACCACCGTGTCGTACAATATAAATATGCCACTGTAATGGCTACTGTGGAAGTGATGATTAGAATAGTCCTTTTTTATCAACTCACTACTTTGCTTGAGAAATTATGAAGTGCACTTTGTCTGTGGAGGAATGTTAAGCATTGTGAAATAAGAATTCTGTAAAGCAGTCCTGTTAGCTACTTAATAGGACCTCAGTTAAAATGGAAATAAACTGAAACAAACACACTGAAATGCGGTACTAAAATGGATTCTCCAAAAAAGCCCAACTAGTGAAAATTGCATTGAAAGCACTGTGTATTTATAAGTGATGCTAGAGAGCCATACACATGGTCTGTCCAGAGCCAATATTTTTCGTGGAAGAAGTTGAACCAGAACTAGTACAAAATCTTTAAAAGGGGATGGAAACAATATTTTTTTTTTCTAATTTATACTAGTAAGCTTTGGTTTTCTTTAGAACCTCTGCTTTCCATTTGAAATTTGTCCAGAACAGCAGTGTTTACACACGTCCTGTTAGAAGTCATGCCAGAGGGACCTCAAAGGCATGAGTCTTGTTCCATTCTTCTTCTTTGGTTGATTTTCCTCAAACACGAGATATTTTAACACCTCCGTAGATCATAGGATGAATAGACTCTACAGAATCAAACATTGTATGTCTTTCAGCATTAAGTATGCTCAGGTTAGAACTTGCTTAATTTATGAGCTGTGAGGCAGCCCTGAAACTATGGATAGGCATATTGTTAGAAGAGATTTCATTTTTCAGAAATAAGAGAATTTTATTCTGTTGTGTTTTTTTTCAGAACTAAGAGAGGTTTCTTCTGTTCTTTTCTGGTTTTTTTACCAGAATTAATTTTTTTTTCTTCTTTGTTTTTTTCTTGGGGCTTACCGCCCCCCCCTCCCCCCACCCCCCCGCCCTCCTTTCTCTGGAATGCTTGTATCTTCTCGTGTACCGTAGGTTTCCTCCTTGGCAAAGCAGCTTCATATGTTTCATGGTTTTCTGCTCTTCTGAACTGGAACATGTTCTTGTGTGCTGCTAAGAGCACATAGCTTTGGAGGATCTGCAAAAGACAAGATATTTCATGCATTCCTTTCTGAGGTCTGTTTCTGACAGTCCCTTGAAACCAATTCAAAACTCTCCCTAATTATAATAGGACAGGTTTGTGTCTGCTTTCAGTCAATAAAGCTTTGTTCTGCCTCAGGGATTTTACTTGTACCTGATTGTATAATGGAGGCTAGAAGCAGGAGGCAATAGTAATTTTAATCCCTGACTATTTTTCATTCAAATAAAAGGTGCATAGAGTTTGATTGAAAGGAAAAAATGTGAATATGGTACTAAGGAAACGTTCTACACTGAGGAGTTCTGCTAAGTGGGACACCGACCTCCCCCTCTATTTTCCCTTTTTAAAATGTTTTGGGGTTTGATATTGGAGAGTGTGTTTTAAATGGTAGGCCTCCTTTATTCAGAAAGCTGTAGTACATTGTGGGAAGCGTCCAACACATGGTGTGCAGCTCTGGGGTGATGGCTGTCAGTTCCAGCAGCAAGCACTGCTCGGACCGGCTCAGTCCTCCCAGTGCACAGACCCAGGCATCCTGGAAGCTGGGAAATGTTAAGGTCAAGCAAACCAGCTGCCTACTGAATTTAGTGATACGTGCAAGTGGAGGAGGTTTGGTTCAGACCGGACCTTCTACCTTTTCACGCTCCGGCAATAATTAGGAGTATTGCTTTTGGTACTTCAAACGCTGCTGCTGTAGTGAATGATACAGCAAAAGGCCTGCGATGGGAATTTAATCAGATGAGACAAAGGGGAGGGTAGGAGTGGCCTAACTGAAAATCTCGTCGAAAAAACAAAACAAAACAAACCCACTCAATACTGTATTGATACAAGTCTGGGTTTTGTGATCCCTATTTTTCACTTTATAGCTTTTTTCAGGTATTTGGTTCTAGACTTAGAAGCTTGAGGTTTCCTCTGTCAAAGCAGTGTTGAAAAGCTGGCATTTACATATAAAGTTTTAAACACAGCATGGTAATTATTTTCCTGTTGGTAACACAGAGTATATTCTTTAATTTTTTAATAGTTTTTCTAAAAATAATGAAAATTATACTGTAAGTTAGGAAACATGCTAGATTTTTTTTCTTGGTAAAACTGTTCCGGAAGCCAATGTTTTCAGAGAAAACAATCGTAGCTTTGCATCCTGTGATGAATGGTTAGTTATCCCATTGTTAATTCCTGGTCTAAAAATTAAAATAAAAAGGGGTATAATAGAGAGGAAGGGGAACTACATTCAGATATTGAGGTTTATGGTTTTATTGTGCAGCTCTAAAAGGAAGGAGTTTTTATTGCTTAAAGAGAAATTAATTTATCAAGGTACTCAACTCACAAACTGGTAACAACAGATCTGCCTTACAGTGCTCCTCAAGGCTCGGTTCTGCAACCCATAGCTTAGAGTCAAGAGTGGGAAACCAGGAGCAATAAAGGAGCAAAAGCATTCTCCTTACTTTTTGTATCTGGGTCATCTTAATTGATCCCAGCAGACTTCCCCATTGCTGGACTACCTCAATCAACCCACCTACATCCTCACCTGGAGGAACTTGTCTCTTTTCCTAGCAGCTGAGGCAATACCTTTGGGGAAGAAAAGGTTTCCTCTATTACTCCAGGGAAGATTTTTAACCTCATCATTGCCATGTATGTTTCTGGGCAGTCACCATCACAAACAAATGACAAACCCACACTTATACCTCCCAACCCACCATATGTTCATTTATACACCTAGAAAGGAAGATGTGTACTCGTCAGCTGGAGTAGATATTTTCAATAGGTATATATTTTATTCGTTTTCTTACTGTTTCATGCACTTAGCTCAGTCTTTAATGTCTTTCTGAAAAATTTGGTTAGCAAGAGCAATAACTACAATGCCTTTAAAATAGGTACAGCTTTAAAATATGGACCCCTGGTCTGAAGTGATTGAACCTATGCTGACACAGACAAAAAAAAATCACTCTTAGCCTGAATAGTAAACGTTGAGGTTAGAAAAACTTTTGTACAGTTGTTGTAAACTTGTTCGTGTGTGATGTTACATATTTCTAAGTGGAAGAAATATTGCAAAAAATCCTAAAGCTATTTAATAAGTATAGTGCCTTTTGCAGCATTTTAGCCAAGTACCTAAAATCAAGAAGCATTAAAAGTTCTTTAAGAAAGACCACTTGTGTTTAATTTTTACTTTCAGGTCTGGATATTTAAGTGAAATTCAGATAGGTTGTATCTAAACTTCGAGGTGCTTACACACTTTTCCAAGCATTTTTAGTTTTACTACTTGAAAATGCCTTACCATTTTCTTTTCATAACAATCCATATTATTTTGTGGCTCGTGATGATCATGAAAGACTCATTTATTTGTTTTGCACAACTGTACCTTTCGTCTGTATCTTCACATTCCATAATAATCTCATAAGAGTTTTCACATGTGTGTATATACCTGGATAACATGATGGTGATATCCTCTTTAGGTGAAAAGGAATAACTGTGGAAACCGGTAACTCTCTTAACTTTCAGTTTTCCTCTCAGTCTAATTTGGAAATGGCACGAAGTGATTACCACCTGAAAGAATTTTTGTGTTCTAAATATTGAGCCTTGTTTCACCCCTTTCTGATGTCTTTCCTCATCTATTGCATCTATTTCTGAAATATCAGAACACAAATGCAATGACATTCAGATTACAGCTGCTGAAGTCAGAGCATTTGAATAATTCCAAATTAAGGATGGTGGGATGGTGATTTATCGTGTCCTTAGTCCTGGTGGTCCTCAAATACTAACTTGTTCAACTGTCATGATGTAACACCCTACTACAGGCTGGACTTAGATACCAAATATGAAAAAGTCTGTAGTAGTGCTCTTCTGAGCATTAGACTGCTCTTTTTTTCTTCTTCTTTTTTTTTATTTTTTTTTTTTCATTTTTATCAGTGGAGCCTAGTAGTGAAACTAAAGACCAAGAAGTAAAGTATGCTTTTAGCAGTATCTCACGTGCAACCTTATGATACACTTTCCACTAAAACCAGTCTTACTGTTTGGGGTTTTTTTTGTTATCAATGTTTCAGGTGTTCACTTTTCTCCAGAGCACTCCTATGCATGCTGTTGAAGCAGCCCGTGCCGTTTAAGGGAGCCTGCTGTGCTGAGCGTTGCCAGCAATATTCAGCACCAGAGGGGAGGGAACTGAGCAGGGCATCCTGCCACACGCAGGGCAGCAGCTGTACTGGATGGAGCACTCAGTCCTAGCTGGGCAACCAGTAACTGCAGCCAGTAAGTATTCTTCTTCTAGCTTCCTTGGCACTTCTAACATCTACAAGTTTAATGGGAAATGTTAAGGGCGTGCATTCTTCTACCTCCCATAGCTGCACAGCTCCCATGGGAGTTATTTACACTCACCTGTTTAAGATGAAAAAAAATCTTAATATCGTTCTTATCAGTTACAGTGATGCTAAAGAACACAGCTTAGGATTTGTCAGAAGGAGGTTCCTGTAGTTTTGTTGTTTCTGCTTCCAGTTAAGCTTTAACATTTTTGCACTGATAAGCTTTAACTTCTTTGTGTTTTTGAAGCCTATTTAGTACAGTGACCTTGGTTTCATACTACAACAGTTCAGGCAGAAATCCTGTTGAAAAGATGAAAGGCAGAAACAGCCATAGCTTTTGAGTCATCACAGCTTTTAAGCAGTGATGTAAACAGCTTCTTGCTTCAACCAAGATGATGCCCAAAGCCAGTAAAAGCTTCAAGAAGAAATGCATAGTGGACAGCTGTCCCAAGCATAGAAAAGAACTGTGACACTCACTAATGCTGCCTGCTTGCAGCACTTAGCCTGTGAATGGTGACTGAAACTGAAAAGTCACAATTCCGCATCTGATGCGTTGACCTCCTGGAAAACAGTAAATTGTGACATGCATTAGAATGCTGAAAACAGATTGTGTATGACAAATCTGTTAAAAGTACGATTTGAGATTTGGTGGGTAATTCTACAATCAGTGAAATGAAACGAAGGCTTGGTACTAAGCTTAACTATCCATTGGAGGAATAAGGAGCCACATTTCCCTGCATGTTAATTTGAATAGAAAAATAAAGAAAAGCAGTGAGAGACAATTACATGTGGAATCAACAATTTTAAAAGGTAATCTTAAAAAAGGAAATACATGATTGACTTGAGACTCCAGTAGCAGATCTGCATTATTCCATCAGGTTACTAATACAGTTGATTTAGTTTGTTTATGCCATATTAAATTCCGTTTGTATAGCTGATTAACAGAGGACAGTATAGAGGGTAGTCTGTTCTAGCAAACGGCCTCAGAACCTGTTTGTAGTCGTAAAATCTCTACAGCCTGATGAGAAGAAAAGGGAGTGGTTTAAAGCAAGTAAGAGAAGTATGTTCACGATAATTCTGCGTCCACCATCGAACAGCAAGCTGTCCTTGCTTGCTTTCTTCTAATGTCCACGAATAGAGTAGGTCTTCAAAGCTCCTCATTCAAGTCCTATCCACACTAACACTGGGAATAGGTGCCAACCTGCAAATACTGTACAAGCACTGCTTGCCTTACTTCATCCTATTTTCATTCTTTAATGGCAATTTATAAGCAATTCTTATAAGAAGATACTGTATTTTATTCCAGATTTAACTTTCTAAAGGATTTTTCATTTCCCTTTCTTTTGAATATATGTTTAAAATATCTTGTCTAGAAATTATCTCGTACTGCTGGTATTTCATTCTACTGAACTATTGTTTTCATTTTGAGAGTCGTCTTTTCCTTTCTTTTGAAATAAGACCTAGACTAAATACCAAAATTCTTTCAGTGAATATTATGGCTGAGTGCACTAAAATATAAAAACCTTGATTTAAGTATTTTTGTATTCAAAGATCATAGGCAAGTGTTCATTTGAAGGTTCAGTGGCATTTTGAAATGAGAACATCATATATAAAGATGTCAGAGATGGAGCCTCCCACAGTGAGGTTGAAAGAAAAAGAAGAACAGAATGAATAGAAGAGTTTCTAGGTTCCAAGGAATTTTAACATCTCATTACTTTAGATTACTCTACATATAATTTTCCAATATTTTGTATTATAGACTTCGAATGTATTGGTTAAAATTACTTCATGCCTGACATCAATTTAGTCTTATTCATTATCTCCTTTAAATAAAACCTTAGAAATAGCTGGTTTCAGTAAGTGAGCAATTTTCTGATAGATGCAGATTCTTCAACATTTCCAAAGTGAACTTGCTGTAAATGAAAACAGAAAGACCAGGAGGTAGCAGTCCCTCAGCATTTCTTGAGCAATCTAGTATTATATGAATTTAAGTAGTTATAGTTTTTACTATATTTTATTGCAGTTTATACTATATTTTGTTGCATCCAAGATTTTCATAACCCTACAATTGAAGTTCTTGCTACCTAACTAAGCAATTCTGACTTTCTTTGTCTAATGACAATGATTGTGATATTATCATTTGGTATATATAGTCAGTGCTTTGATCGGTGTTCATATGTTTTCGTTAATCTAACAAACTCTGTGACAGAACTGTGGTTGCCTGAGGTAGGACTGGATTTTGAGCACAAGTGGAAGCATCTCTATATTTGGTCTAGTAGCTATTTTGAGCTATACCAAATAGTGAAATTGAGGTCACCAATGACCTCATCAGCCACGTCTCTTCTTAAAATTTGTGTCCATTTCCATTTCTGACTTCTATGACGCAGATATAATCTGGCTGAAAACAAATGAGACATCAAATATATACATCTTGGTATATATTTTCTTCATTATCTCAAGTTTCTAAAAACATCCCATTAAAACATATACCGTATGCTTTCTACCTTTCTACCACTGTTTACTATGCAACCTTTTTTGCATTTGAAAGAGCTTATAAAACAATTGGTGAAACCCACAGATGCATCCGTTCTGACAATGGAATTAAATATTCCCATTGGTTTATATCGCTATTGCTACTTCCAATGTGGTTTGGGGTTGTTTACTAATGTTTGAGAGAAACTTTCTGTTCTAGGTACACCAGAATACCACTCTGTGTCCATTGCAAGAGAGTGCTTGGAGCTGGATGGAGGAGCAAAAGGGAGGAAGGAGGTCTCAGAGGACAGAACTGTCTTCCATTTTCTTTCATGTCTGCTGGGAAAAAAATGAGATGATATCCTGTGAAGGATGTCAGGTAGAGTTTCCTTCTGTTAATATGGTGAAGCACTGGAAAAAGCTCCCTAGAAAGTATTTATGTTTTCTTATTCCAAAGAGAATTAAAGAACAGGTTCAATAATGTCTGTTTTAGTAAGGAGTAGAGGTGAGATCCTCCCACAGTGCAGATGGTTGAACAGGGAGGAGGTCCTTAGAAATAATGGTCCTTTTGACACAGTGAGAAATTTGGTGTCTGGTAATACATGAGAAATTTTAAGAGTTGATATTTATCAGTCTGTTCAAAAATATTCGGTAAGCCTTGCTCTAGATGGTCCTTCCAGCTCACCATGTCAGCCACATTTTGATACCTGTCTGGCCTGCCTCAAATACAGCCAATTTAAAGTGGCACTAGTGCAAGACACCAGCCATACTCATATAGAGATTTTGCTCCTTTTCGTTCCTTTACTCCTAGAGAGCAGACTTATGTGCTTGGTGGAAGCAGGGGTAGGATAGATGGGCTTTTTGCTTTTTCAGATAAAAGGTGGATGAGAAAGAGAGGAGCCTTCCAGCTCACTGGTAAACACCACAACACCCAACTGGCTCCTGAGGAAAGTTCCCTCTTCAGAGGACTTTCCATGCCTTGGGGAGAGGTGAATCACAGCAAAAGCAAGCGCCGAGAGCAGCCCTGCAGGGTTCCCCCTGCCATCACCCTCTGGCTGCCCACCTCTGCCTGCCAGTTGGGAATGTCTGTGCTCTGCAGTCAAAGGACGGATGCTGGGACCCCTTGGTAGCTCAGTCGCACACCAGACCAGAGGGAAGACAGGAGGGAATGAGCTATTAAAAGGAAACTCACTGGAAAAGCCTGACAGGGAAAAAAAAACCAATCAGATGGAAGAGAGAGAGAGAAATACAATCCGAAAGAGTGAGAATGGACTGAAATTGCTAGTGAGTAGTTTAGTCTCAGAGTCCCACAAAAACCTCATGCCTTGGCACCTGAAAGCTGACATAGTCATTAACAACAGTGCAAACCTAATGTAAAAATGCAGCCTTTGCAAACTGGTAGCATTTCAAAACCTTCTCCTGTCTTGTACAGTACTTTATTCCTCCTCCTCTTCTACTAGCTTCTAAACAGAGTTTTGCTTGCTTCTTATAGGCAGTGTTGCCAGCTCTTACGATTTTATCATGAACTTTGAGGTATTTGATGCTTTATTTAAACCCTCAGCTCCTGAAAATGCAAAAAGAATTTTGTTAAAGGTAAAACAAAACTTTCTAGGTCTCATGATTATGTAGGAAGCTTGAAAGTGTGATCCCAAAATACACCTTAAGAGTTAATCCCTCATCATTCAGAAGTCATCATGTGAATATAAAGAACTCCAGTGTGCTGGGGATTTCTATTTCTTGTTTCTTGGATGTTTTCTAATCCCATAGTTATTATGCCTGTTTTCAGGATGTTGGGAAATCTAGTTGATGATCTGTTGAAGTTTGGAGGAGTGCATGTACTGAATGAAGGTTATAATATTTCTACTACAGCTTCAAGCCCTAGTGAAAAACGATGGTAAGGACTTCTCACTGGAACCCAGTGGTAAGACTTTTGTCATCTCCTGGCTAATGCTCTCCAGTACATCAAGCAAAGAAAAAACAGAAAAGAAAGTAAAAGCTGTAAAGCAATTACTTCTTAAAACTTTCCATTTGCTTTAGCTGCCAATAGTACTTAGACCACTTGGTAGAATCTCCTGTGTTTGGTAGAAAGATTACAAAAAGTTTGTTTGATGTTTTAAAATCTTTGGCTTATTTGATAAATGGAAAACATGCAGATTTTTGCAGAAGTGTGTAACAATCATCTGCCCGGACTGCATTTCCATACTGATTCTGACAATAAATCATTTGCCTTTATTACATCTTTCTTCCATAACTTGCCTTTGTGACCAGGCCCATGACTGAAAACTCTGTTCTTACGTTTGGAGAGGGCAGGAACAGAACACAGATTTTCAGATTTCCTTTAAGCAAGTTACTTTTCTAGCCCTTTTCCTCATGAAGATAACTTTGAAAATCCTTATGAAATCTAATTGAGAAGGCTGAAAGCTTGCCTCGCATTTCCGTGCCCTGCCCAAAGCTTATTCAGAATGATACAGAAGCCTCCTAGGATTGGGCTTTGGGGTCTGCAGGCTGCTCAAATCGAAGGCCAGATCCTCAGAGATGCTGAGCAGCTCCATATTTGGCTTCTTGTTAGTAGTGGCTTCCAGCAACATCTGCTGCTCCTACAGGGATCAAGAGTTAGTGGCTCTTTGCAACTCCCAACAGGCATTTCTTCAGGGGTGATGCATTTTTATACTTCAGTTTAACTTGCAGTAGGATGTTTTCAAAAGGCTATCTGGCATGCAATAGCTAAGATCCTTTACGTATTGCTAAAGATCCTTTACGTGTAGCTAAGTGTTATGAAGAATCAGGGTCTTACACAGTCAGGTAGAGCACCCTGATTCTGTTTGCAGTCTCAACTTGACAGTTCGCTTGCTTGGGAAGGAATGTATTTTGGGGAACCTTAAGCCTAAATTATTTCCCAGTTTGATGTCTCCTCTCCAGCAGTAAACAGTTTCACTTGAAGTGGTTGACTGTATGATCCAGCACCCCTCCCCCACTCCTGTCTTTGTCACAATCACCTCTCTAAATGCTTTATTCATTACATTTTCATTGTCTTGAATTTATGCACTGCGGAAAGTGGGCTCCTAACATTATGAATGTTGCTTTCAGTCTGCTTGGCATGTCATTTTGCTGCCACAGACAGAACTTTCCCCTCTCCCTCAGATATTTTCTGCTGAGAAGCTTGATTCCAGTTTCTGTTTTCTGTTCCAGATCCAAATATTCTCCATTTTATATCCTCATCTTTTAGGGAAATCTATGAAAGATTGCTAAAGGGAAGGATAAAATGTTGTAATACATACAGCCATGAGAAACCTGTGATATCTGGTTCTGGTCATGCACTGGTATAAGCTGGCAACAACTGGTGACACGAATAATTACCCAGATTTGTATAAAGCAGACTGGAGAAGCAAGATGCCACTTGTTACATTGAAGCTTACGTCGCCTACACATGCATGTAATACCTGTGTGTGTGCGTGTAGGCAGACATCAGTAACTGCAATTCAAGAAGTTTACAAGAATATCAAGTTTACAATAAAAGCTTGTTTCTGAAAAGTCATGTCTTACTAGTGCAAAAGTAAAGGTGACCTGAATAATAATATAATATATTGGTTTTATACAGTGATTTTGGTGAATGTATCTCAAAGTTTTCTAAGCTGTATCATTAACTGTTTTACAGATGCAGGCATAAAGTCAGTTGCCCAGGTTCATGCTGCAGGTAAGTGGTACAGCTCAGATTAGTCTACTGAACTGTCTGGAGAACTCTTTTGGCTCCCTTATATTTACCTTAGAAGTCTTCAAACAGTAAAATGAAAGAGAAGGGGACATGAGAGGAAATTAAACCATATAAAGATAACTAGTCAGCCAACTCTTCCTTCTCAAAAACACAAAATAAAAGTTTCATTGAATCCCAACCAACCCAGATGTCACCAATTAAGGCAAAAGTAGGAACAGACAATTCAGGCCTTTTGTTGTTGTTTTTTAAAGTAGCTTTTCTATTGAAGCCATATACATACATATTACGCAGATCAGACTAATAATACACGTTTCCAACTTCTAGTCTTTCATTGTGATAACACTGTTCTGTGTTTGCCAAACAAAAGCTTAAATACAAATAAAAATCAGAATACCAAATGACGAATTCCAGCACTAAGAAATTGAATAAACCAGCAAATCATATCCCACATCACAATTTCCGATAATAGGGCTGTATATAAAGAAATAAACAAGCTAAGAAGAATTTCAACTTTTTTCCAATGATACTTGACACTCAAGCATTTTACTCTTTTCAAAATACTAAGAGAATTAGGCCAATTTTTGTGTAAAATGTTCATATGGCTATTTCATTTACCTCCTTGCAAATCTGAGTGGTCTACTGTGTAACCTAGAAAAGCAGTATGTGTGGGGCTTTTCGGCTACGTTGCTTTCTCTGGGAAGAGCTGGGCCTGCTTGCAAAAAGCAACATAAAATGTGGCAATGTTGGCTATTGCTGTGCATAATTTGTAGGCTTGGGCTCTGGAGTGGAAACTGAACTTTGTTGTAGACATGTCGTCTCCATGAAGAGTGTATGGGGAGAGAAGATGCTTTCTAGGAGCCAGAGAAACTCCCTGGCTGCAGAGAGTCACCTGGAGGAGCCTGAGGCCAGCCAGGAAAGCGCTGAGGTGAGGGATGTGCGGTAATGCCCCCTGCCAGGCCAGTGATCCAAAGGAAAATGCAGGGGGCGGGCTTGTATGTGTTATTTTTCTGACAAATTTGTCCCACTGCGTAGCAGGACCACAAAGCTTTGGTTGGGGGAGATCAAGCCTCTCTTCCCAGCAACAGCCTGCAACTTAGGTTAGGTTTTAGTGTGTTGTGAAACCCTACCCTTATGCTTTAAAAACCTCTTTCTCTTAGAGCAATCTAGGTCTGATGGAGCTCCATTAGAGTAAATTATGTAAATCTGGTCTTGTGGAAGGGAGACTAGTTCCTGGCATTCAAACATAATGAAACACACACATACACCACATGTGTGTGCTGGCATTAAACATCCATTCACGGATTCTACCCCTTGACTGGCTTTATGGAAATGTTCATTCAGGTTTATCCCCCCTTTCCAAAAATAAACCTGGGACTCATTATAGTTTTGCATCAAAATCATGTGAAACTCGTGGGTTTGTCATGAGTCCAGAGGAAACGTGGGAGTTTCTTGTTGGGTTTTTAAGTTCGCTTGAATTTGAAACTCAGAATGAAACTTGGGGAGGGAGACAGTGAACACACACAGATCCACAGCAAAGAATATGTTCAAACAAACCCTCCTGAAATGCAGCTGCCAATGGCTTCAGAAGAAATCCTCACTCAAAAAATGAAAACAAATCAAAACACAATCCTCTCTTTTAGAAGTCTGACTCTTAATGCTACCAAAAATCTCTCTTGCCACTCTGGGCAATGTCATTTGTTAAAAAAAGAGAAAATGCATGAAGTTTTGTCCAACAAAATGTCCTTATAGCAGCTCTAAAAGCAGAGGGAAAAGTATGTTTTAATTAATTTATAAACAAAAGATTATTTCCTGCACTGCCAGCAAAAATCCTGTTTGCCGACAAGGTTCTGGCTTCAAACATTATCAGCAACTGGCAGGATGAGTCCTTTTATGTAAATGAACTCATTATTATTAATTTCTGCTGGTGCTGAACGATTTATGAACTGCTTTTCGAATATGGAAAAGTGGTTCATGAATCAGAGGGGAAAAAATGTTCAAAAAGTCTTGGGTCGATAAATAACAGTAGTCATTCATGAATCCCGCCCATGGTGTCTTTTATCTTCAGTAAGGAGAAGATCAAAATGATAAAATAGTAATGTGCCAACAAAAAAGGATTGAATGGGCAGAGACTAGTAACATTGTCCTCTTCAAGCCTTAATGGGCAGGGATGAATGGCGACAGACTATCCTTCACTATCAGGCAGCTATCGACTATGATTCTCCCAAGGTGAAAATGTTCTTTTTTCATACACATGCCACACAGAGCCAGAATAGGAGGGAGCTGCTGAGTAGAATCCCGCTTGTGCCCCTGCCTGCACAAACATACACAAGCTATGATCGAGGGATGGTGCTTTTCCATCGGAGCTGCTTTTCAAGGAATATGAGCCTACTATGCACAGACATTGTAATTGCAAAACTCTGTGGGTACCTCCCCAGCAACCTCAGGCTTCCCCCGTGTCTTTTACACCTCATTACCGCTAGTCTTCCTGGAACTGGCACGTTACCTAGTTCTTCTCTACGAGGGAGTGCAAAACCTGTTTGATTTTAAAGGCTCTTATTTTAAGATGAACAGGGATGAAAAGTACTTCATAAAAAGTGAGAAATCTGGCAGCTGTTCACCTTACCACTACTCTCTGAGAGTACCACTAGCCCTGAATAGGTCAGAGTCTTCAGGATAGGATAGTATATACAATTTACATTGGCCTTGTTTAATCAAGACACTGATTTTCATCTGTATTTGAAGGAATCAGGCTGAAACACAAAATATTGCATGTACCAGGAGTGAATTGTGGTCGTAGAGGTGGTATTTTCTCCTTTAGGAAATTCTCTGATGTGCAAGTGGTCGCAAAGAGCTGGGTCAAATTTATCCCAAATGTAATGTCATTAAAATCACGGAAGTTGTGCCCAGAATGAATTTAGCCTATTATTATTTCAATGCTAAATACAGGGCAACTCCATAAAAATGAAGCAGAGATGGTGATAAAAAAATGTGTTCTCTAATTAGTTTTTCTTTCTACAGTTTTGACATGGGAAGAAACTACAACTGCGTATCGTGATTGTTTGCTCTTAAATAGCATTGCTCATCTAAGAACTTCAAAGACTTTTCAGGTATTAGTAAATTATAAACTCACAACATCCTGTGCAGTATGAGGAATTCCATTAGCTCTAAAGGTGAGGAAAATGATGCAAGGAAAAGTTACAGGCACACGGTCTTGAAAAGAATTGGGCAGACTCAGTAGTCAATCTGGAAGAACTGATGACTTTTCCTACTGCAACCAATAGTCAAAAGTATCTTCCAGCAGAGGAAAATAAAATTACAGACTAGTAGCTGGTTTTTAACCTTATTCTTATGTATATTGCAAATTAATATCTTGACCATTTTCTTTATTTCATGTTGCCACAGGACAAAAAAGCTATGCTTCTGAGCTCAGCAGTGAAGCTTTAATCACCTCAATATACATCTTTCCATATATATATTTTTCTGTCTACCAAAGACATAATGGCTGCTCCTTTTATGGGAAACCAGGATTTAATCCAGTAAGTCTGTGAGAATCAATATTCTTGTGAAATGACACCATGTTGAAGTTATTTTATGTTATGTTGATGGTTAGCTAATTTTGTAATGGAGACATTTCTTCTAGAAGCAGACATAGTATAATTTAGTGGTAAAAACGTCAATCACAAGGGGTTGAACACTTATGTCAGGGCAGGAAGAGGGCAGATTTATTGATGGAAATGTATCTATATACTCTTTGTGGCATTTTGACCTGAAATATCCATTTTGGTTATAATTTTGTTTTGTGAAAATGACATCAACTGCAATCACTAATGTAAAAATGACACTGGCATGCCTTGTTCCTCAGGCCTGATTTAAAAGTCTTGCTGATATCTGTTATAGTTACAGCTTCTCAATAGCAAGCGAATTAAGGTACACATTTAACTGCTCCTTTTTTCTGTTTGTAGGATTTTGTAGTAGATGACAACCTCAGAAAAAACACAGTGTTCTTTTTTTCTGCTGTTTAATACTGTTTAAATAATAAATATATAGCATGTTTCATAATGACATTGAGGTAACCAAGAGAAGGAGGCACGGTGCTTTGGATAATACTGTATGTGGATACATTTCTGTGTGGCTTTTCTTACTAATGCCAGTTAACCACCCACCCAAAGCCATAAAAAACAATAGGAATGGGTAGGAGAGGATGGAATAAAATAAGCACAGAGGTTGAGAAAGAAGTGACAAGGAAGGAGACAAAGAAGCAGCGCAGTGCAAAACACAGGGAACATAGAAATGTCTCATTTGTGACTTCAGCTTTTTTTTTTAAATTAAATTATAAAATCCTTATCAACTCAATGGACTTTTTTATTATTATTCCAGATTTACAATGGTGTAACTAAAAACAGAATCTGGCCAACCCTCATCTTAAAGAATAGGAAAAAGGTTATTAGGAACAATGTGAATTTTACGGAGGACCTGTGCTATGATGTGAAGTAATAGTTATTGGCTATTTTCTGCGGCACTAACGTGCCTTTTACCAAATAATATCATGACTCCATTATTATTAAAGGCTTAATTAAACTCTGGGCTAGTCCTGAGAAATCTGCACTTTAGTGTAGAGTGATTCTTGCACAACTGAAAGTTTAATTCAGTATAAATAATGATGGAGTATTTTCCCAGCTAGCCCCAATCCATTTAAACTTTCCCATTTTTTACCCTTCCGTTTACACCCTCTGCATGACTATCATGCAAAGCTAATAGCTTGCTTTTCTCTAACAATCACCTTTTTTCAGTGAGATGTACAAAATTCATAATCTGCCTTGTAAATCTTAATCCTTGTCTCCTTTTCAGGCAAACAAAGTGACAGAATCGGAGACCATCCGATGTCCTGCTCTGTGGTGAGTCACAATGATTTTCTCACTTCAATATAGAAACCATTTAGAGCCTGGGTACATTACAACTTTCCAGCAAGACTAAAGGTGGGAATTTGTCCTATATTTTAAGGCCATGACCCCCAAAGATGTTTCTTTTGAGTGGTATCCTGGACGTTCTATAAACTTGATTCATTGCAAACAGTCGTCAAACAACTAAAGGCTGCTCATTAGAGAACGCAGAGCACTGCTCATAAGATCACTACTAGTGATGGTACCATAAATCAATAGGGCACTAACACAACAGTACACTTGTTTGCACACTATCGAGCACAGCTAGGCAGCTTGTTCACAGGTTGCCTGTCACGTTATCTCCATGTGAACTGGGAGAAGGTAGATCAGGAAAGCATCCAGTCCTCCCAAAAGTTAGAACTGCTCATTAAGTGGTCACTGGTTTACAAACTGGAGAAGAATCAAAATAGCAGTAAGACTGAAAATTGGCTCACTTTCACATTTTGCCAATCAGATCACGGATAGTTAGTACGTGCCTTAGAGAAACGCTGACTGGCAGGAAGATTAGAAGAAATTAATTGTTAGAATAAGAAAAATGTAGCTAATGTTTTGGACGTTTGGTTTTTTTCTTAAAGCAAAATTTTGTTGTTTTTTTTCTTAATCCTATACGTTTTAGTTCTGTCCGTTTGCAGAGGTAATATCACTATCGTATTTATTCACATTGCTCATAAAAGAGTACATTGCAAAAGTGCCTGGAAAATTAAACTCCAATGAGAAGGGACCCATCCAGTTTAAATGGAGGTTTATATTGCAGCATTATGAGGCAGAGGCTTGCACATTTGCTGCTCCCATGGCAGAAAGTGAAACTCTGAACAATTAAAGCAGCACAGATATCCTGCCCTAAAGGACTGTAAGCATTTAAAAAAGCAGCCATGACCTCTCTTTACTGGGCCTGTTTTCTATTTAATTTACAGTCTTTATTAGCCAACAAAATCTTGGCTGGATCTTAGTCAAAGTGATGAATATACAAGCATTTTGATCTACAATTTGGGGCACTTCAAAGTATTCTTTACTTTATGATCATTTGTAATCAAGGTCAGAGCTCTGGCAGTAATTTAGATACCACCTAAACATATTTATAATATATAAATTGCTTTGCAGTAACATGCATACTGTCCGTTCTATTTTTGTTCACAGTAAGATTGGAGTTGCAAATGCTCAGGCTCTCAAAAAGTTACTCTTACAAGTATGCATAAAGCTGCTCCATACCTAAGTTTCCCTTATTCAGTTCCCACGATGGCACACAAAAGTGGGAGCATACATCTGTGGCAAACAAAAATGGTGGTTTTTTCATTGGTTCATTGAAATATGAGATTAGGAGAGTATAATAAAAATTACTAACTTGGGGGAGGGGAGGAAGCCAAAAAAAAGCTTTAAAACCTTTGAAAAGGAGTTTTTGTCGTCTGCTTTTCTCACTTTTTCATATACTTTGCTCATGCACCAAAAGAGTTTTCTGTCTCATCAGATACAAGCAGTTTCAGAAGTGTTCCCCGTTCCAAGTACAGGGACTCTCTTTCATGCCAGCAGTGAAACAAAACCTAAAGGTGTGACCACTGTATTAGCACCATCATCTCAGGTTCTAGGCTCAGTTCTTTCTCGACATCGTGTCTTTCTACATCTTTCTCTCTAGAGTTGTGCTTGCTAGGACAAACCTTCACCTCTACAGTCCGACCTTTTGACCAGCACAACACAACAATCATTTGAACCCCAGCACGGAGTCTCAGTTACTTTGGCCTTGGCACATGGATGCCTTGCCCATTCACTCTGACACGGCTGCAGGGTGCATTTTCAAATTTAGTATTCTATCATCTCTCTCTTCTACCACGAACCATTTCATCGGCTCCTACTTTTTCCCTGCAGCTAAAATCATCTTACAGATGGCCCACATAGGCTCTCTCCAGACTGTTTGTCCCTTACACATCCATGAGGTACTGAAAGACCAATGTGCATCCACCATTCACAACAGATTCATCACCAATGACTTAAATTTTGAATCATACCCCTTTTGTTTTCTCCTGTGAGGGTCCACTCCTATAAAAATCTGCCACTTGCCCTTCTTCACATCCTCCCTTAAAACTCTCCTCTGCCGTGACACCTTAAAAAAACTGATAGTGGTTAAGCAGCTGATGTGCTGTGACTGCATAGTGATCATAATTATCTCCCAGTTACCTTGTCATTTCTGCCCCTCTCCCCATCTGTTTGCTGTCTGTTATCTTTCGCTTAGATTAAAGACTCTTTGGGGTAGGGACCATGCCTCTATTTCCTCTGCATTTGGATACTGTCCTGCATGAAGAATCCTGGGTTCTAGGCACTGCTGCAGTGCAACTAAGAATTACTGTTTTTGAAGTAAAATCCTCTGCATTTTTGTATGCATAAATTATAGCCACATCCTGTAATCCATTTTTCAGGCTAAACAATTGACTTCAATGGGAGTTGAGCCAGGGCAGGAGTTGGCCTATAGTCTTTATTCAAAACAAACAACATAACATATTATTAATCACCTTAAATAGAGACTATCACATTCAGTGATGCAATCCTACCTGTGGATAAAATAAATACCTTTCCAGAAACCTTATGACTTCTCTCATTTACACTAGGCCAGTCTGCTTTTAAGAAAACTATTGTTCTACCAGGGATGTCAAGATTGCAGTGACTCCCTGGTTGTACTTCGTTAATGTTGATGGCTTGGAGGTTGGCAAAAGGCTGGTGAATAACCAGCAGTCAGTTGCGTGCCACCCTGTCTTTGCCCAAGAGGTCTAGACGTAGCTGTTACTTCCCATTCAGAGCTTTTATCTCCCACTGGAGCAACACAAAGTGGTCTTCTGGGGGCTGTAGTTTTGAATTTTAGCCTGGATGTCGTTAACATCCTCAAACATAGCTTTATCCCTATTGCAACCGTAGCCCTACGCTGCTAGTTATAATTCAACAAAGTCTTGGGGAAACAATCAGTTTGGCCAAGAATGTAGCTTGGGAAGAATCTCAAGCTATTTGTACAAGCCTGCATCATAACTGTTGGTGGGAGAGGTGGTTACGGAGGCCACTGTCTCCTGTACTGTTCTTGAGGAACGACAGCTGTGTGCTTCCTCCCATGTAACTTGGAAGAACTGCAAAGGAGAGGAAAGCCAAAGCCAAAAATAAAAACATGCGCAAAAGCAATGAGTAAAATCTGCCAGATTCAAGGAGCTGTTGTACTACTGGAGATGAGCCAAAAGTCTGTGGAAGTCCCCTATTAATGCAATGGCTTGGTTATAATTGCTTCCCCCCACCCCTTCCTTCCCCAGGTGAATCTTGTCTTGCACGCGTAAGACAGACTAGGAGAAGCACGCACACTTTTTCCAGAGTTATAATGTTTGTTTTACAGGCTTTCTGCCTGAAAGTATATTTTTTCCTCTTCTCTTGCAAAGTGTGGGGCTTCCTAAGTTGTTGATGTGTGAAAGTGAGACAAGTCCTTAATATACTCAGTAAATCCAGGTTGTATATGCTTACTTTCTAGTCAAATTATTATTTTAGCTAAGGGTTAATCTTAAATAAATGTTCATGGATCAGGTTGCTTTCCATTTCTGCCAGTTTTTAGGTCATTAGATGCTGGTCTGTAAATGAACCATGCAGATAAGACCTAATGTTAAGTATCTAGGACTTCCTTATATAGTGAAAAACTAGGAAGGATAAGAATCTCCTTGCTTCAGACCATGAGACAGCTATTGACTTTCTAGCAGAAGGAAGAAACCTTCTGAAGCATTTTCTGTTTGCCATCATCCAAAACAAGATGCTGAATTAGAAGCATAGTTGATCCTGCCCTGATTCAACCCCAGCATGTTTCCATCGGCATAATGAAAGTGCTCATAGCTGTGTAGCAAAATTGCTCCAGTGGAATAAGTTGTATATATGGAAACGGAAATAAAGTCCAAGTTCCTTTCTAGCCTTTTACAAAAGGACATAGCACATTTATCTAGAAAAGGGGGGTTGTTTGGGTTTTTTTTCCCCCCCACAAAGTATATAGGAAATGTATAACTTTATATTGACTTCAGTGTTTACTGTATTCTCAGCAATGTGCCTCTATACCCATATATTTTGGGACTTCTTCAGTCAATTAGTTCTGTGTTACTGGGGAGAAAGTTATCTAAATATTTTGAATGGAATACTATGGTATATCCGAAAATTGCCTGTGCTTTCCTATCTGAGGAAGGCATGCAGTACTGAGTAGATAAAGCAAAACTTCATATTTATTTTAGATAATTTAGTCTCTAATTATACAAAAGTGATGTGAGAGAGATACACAGAATCTGACCCAGAATTGTGACTAAAAAATAATAACATTATCCTAATTAAAAAACATATAAGAGTTTGTTATCCAGCCTCAAATCCCTGACAGACTTGTATGGCTCAAATAATCACAGGGTTTGCAGGCTAAAGATTTAGTAGAAGTTTCATGCAAAAAAAGATCCCTAATGAATTCTCAGTGTTTTTTAATATTATGCCTCTTCTACAACAATGATGGCTTTTGGGGACTCTTGCTCACTTATGGGACATGTGGGTCATTTGAAAGCTTGAATATTCATTATGAGATGAGCTGGAACTGGATGTGCAATATGTTTGGTTGAAAACTAAATTTTATGTAAATTCTGCAGTGATGTTTTCTGGCTCAGTTAGAATCCATTCTACTGTTTATCTTTATACTAATAATGGTCTCTTGGGCTTCTTTTTAAGCCTCTCTATATACTTTTTTTTCCTTTTAAAATGAAAGATGATGATCCAAAGAAAACAAGTTTTAAAGATAGAAATAGAAACAGTAGGTAAAAGGAATTAGCAATGCAATCTCTGCATATATTACATGGAAATCTTCTGCAAAACTACAGCCTGGAATTTTATTCCTCGGACATTAACCATTTCATGTTTGAACAGCGTTGCTGTGCTGCTTCCCCATATTTTGAAAAACATTTGGATCTGCTTTTGATTTCTATTTCTGGATATTTTTGTAGTATTTATTAAAATATTCCTTCTCCAGAGCGGTAAATCGAGTTCCCTGGAAGAAATAAAATCTGTGGCGTAGCTCTGAAATGAGAATTAACCTTGATTACTACAGTAATTTACTAATCAAAACTGGAGACCTGCTAATCAAGCCTGAATTACCAGCTGCTTGATTTTTATAGTGACATAACCAAAATTGAACATTTGGTAAACAAGAGTCTTATTTATGAGGGGAAAAAATTGGCATATGGCCATATTCATCTTAATATATTTATCACTATATTGTTGTGATTTCCGTATCTGCTGATGTAGACATCGCCCTTCTAACTTAATCCATCCACCTTACCCTGGGAGGATGAGCACTAGATTACCCTAGAACTGGAGTCAGAGTAGACAATCGCACATTTCAAGAGAGGTTTTCTGATCTACCTGTTGTTTTTGGAGCCAAGGAGGAGACTGACTAATGTATCACAACAGCCTTGTATTACAGAGTTGGTTAGAAAGCACCTTGGAATAACAGAAGCAGAAAACTGAAAACAGAAATTAAACGCATGGAGAACTGCCAGTAAGCAGACAGCTGGGAAAAGCTGCAGGAGGAAATGGCAAAGAGCATCCATGTGGCGCTGGTGAGCCCGGGGCTGGAGGGCAGGCGGACGGCTCTGGAGAAGCAGGAGAGCAAGACCCAGGGGAAATGGTGAGAGTGAACCACTGAGGGCCTGACGGAGGAAGCCACCAAACGCTCCTGTGAGTAAGCGCATCGCTCACATAAAGGGACAACATGCCAATTATTATAGCCTATCTGATAGGCTTAGGATTTTTAAAGTGTTTGTCTGGTTTCCATAAGTGCAACTAATTTCACGGTTTTAATAATATTTTTTTTTAGTTTGATTTCTGTTCATTTTTTCAGCTCCCAGATGGCATCCTGTATCCACTGACACAGAAGATAGTTTCCCAGTATTTTCTTTAATGAATGACCTATTATGAACAAGTAGGAAAAACCCATATTGTACAATTCTTCTGTAGAAAAACTGATAATTAATATAAATGGAGAGGAGCCCTCAAAATGGGAATCTTTTTTGTTGTTTGAACTGTGGATGGTATTTCATTAAGGTGGCTTGTGCCTTTTTAAAAAAAATCCGGTTCAAATGATATTGTCATGGGTAGTTGTGTTGTTAAAAAGGTAAAGAACAGAAACGCAAAAAAATTATTTCTAGAATAATGTTTACAGCATGAAATTCTCAGCTAGTGAGGCTGTTTCCCATTCCCATTCCCATTCCCATATATTGAATGTTTCCCATTCTCTCAATTCTTAGCATAGAAAATATGTACTAAAGCTAGTGCTGCTTCTGTTTTTTCACCATCTTATCTCACAAACCTGAAAAACTGTTTTTCCCTTTGAGTCTTGAATGTACTTGCGCCTAACAGGAATGGGGAAGCACGGGGATGAACTAAAACGCGTTGAATGCTTTATAGCATATTTAGACCTTGAAGAACGTGTGTGTGTATGTAGTGACTGTATGTTTAAACACGACCCTGCAAAGCTGCAAGGGACCGCAGCTTAGCGCGGGCCAGCCTCGCGTGCAGCCTGCACAACCTGACGGCGCTGCTGCAGCAAGCGCAGTCCAATCACGTAATGCAGCAATTAGAGCAGCACGCTCAGCTGCTTGGATCAACTGACATTTCTTCAGAGTGGTTTTAAGTATCAGGAAAATGTGAGCAACTATAAGCTAAAATACAGAGTGCTATTCCTAATATTGTATGCTCTTGGCAGGAGGGACATCCATGAGGATAAAGATTCCAGATTTTAGGGATGGATCCCGTAAGTACACTCAGTAGGCAATGACTTAGAACATTTGGAAGGCCGAAGAAATGAGAATGAAATAAGCGGCTTCGCCAGAGTTAAGCAAAAGGGAATGTTTTCCCCCGGCAAGTGGAATAGGGCTCTGCTCCACTCCATTTCGTATCCCTGCTTCTCCCTGAAGCCATGTCTGTGCATCCAGAAACTTTCCATCAGAAGTGCTCAGTATTGCCTTACATGTTTAGGATGACCTTTACACCCCATCAAAACTTCAGAAGCCAAAAAAATCCACCTGGAAATTTGGATCATTTCAGACTGCACTGGGACATAACAGGAGCTCTGCAGAGAGAACGAGCATATCAAGTCACTGAGGAGGGAGTACTTGCAAGGAGGGCATGATTGCTATGGAGGAAGGCCAGAAAAAAGGTAGAAAACAACAACACAAGTAGCGGCAGAAAAACTGGGAAGAGGAAGCAAAAATGGTAAAGTGATACCATAATGCTTTACTGGCTCTAAAGCAAGGAAAAATTATGAAAGCATTCATTTATTCATTATTAGCCAAAGAAAAAAACTAGGGCATGGGGGGGGGGCAAAAAGAAAGAAAGTAGAACATGTAAAGAAAAAGGGCAGCGAAGGAAGAGGAAATTAAGAGAGGAGAAACAAGTGCTGGAAGTAAAGGAGTGGATGGTGGGGGAGGAGGCAGCACAAAGAGATCTGACGTACAGGGCTTTTAGGTAAGTGAATTTTATTTGTATATGTCATTTCCTACTTTTTATTGCATTTCTCTGGCAACCATCCCACAGTTCCATAACCTATGGGTGGGTGGGAGGAGGTGGCTAAGAGGGCAAAATGGTAGTTTTTGGCAGAATATTGACATGACTTGAGCCAGGCCGTTTCTTGTGGTTGTCATTAGACAAATAGTGAAACTGGGTTAATGGGGCAGGTGTTTATGAATCCTACAGGCTAGAGGAGGCTCAGTTTTCAAAACCTGACTCACACAGAAAGGGAGAGGCCCAAATGATTCAATGCAGTGAAAGCGATGGCGAGCAGTGGTTTCAGCACTGCAGGGGCCACAGGGACCTATTTCAGATTTACGAGACGGTTCTCAACTGTCAGGTATGCTTCAGTCTCTTAGCAGACTTAGGAAGGTGGACACTGCATAAGTTTCTGTATTGTTAACTTCCTTTTTTGCAACCATAGGATGGAAATAATTTTTTTTTAGTGCGAAGTGAGATCCTGAAGCACAACTATATGGTAAAACACAACTTTCATGGAAAATGTTCTGAACCCTGAGTCTCCATCTTTTCTGGGTACCTTTGTTTCTTTTTGCCCTCTGACTCTTTACAGGCTTTTTTCTAATTATCTTGAATTTAAAATGGAAACATTTCTAAAACATACAGTGTAAAAAAAAAAATTAGTTAGGATTTTTGAAAACTTTAGCACCTATGCAATAGCTGCCATCCTGAGTCAGACAAAATGTCCATGTAGACCATGAGAGTGAGAAGGAGCAAATGCCTAGGGAAAAAGTGTATGAACTCTGATATATCACTCATATAGAGCAATTCCTCTTCGCCTGTGTGCTTCTGCCCTCTGAGGATTGCTATCTTAGACATTTTGATTTGGAGGCTGGATCTCGATCATCACGTTTTGTAGCTAGTGATGGATTTCATTTGCATGATTTCGTGTAATCCCTTTTATGGTCCATTTACACTTTTGACCTCCACACCATCCTGTGGCCATGAGTTCTGTAATTTCATTATGCACTGTGGGGATAAAGTACTTCTTTTGTTTGTTTTAAGGCTGATGCCTGGTCATTTAATTGGGACTCCTAGTCCTTGCATTTGTGGGAACTGTTGAATAATGGCTCTGCATGTTAGAAATAAGGGTTTTGAAATAAAAAAGCTCTCTTGCAATTTTAAAGCCTTACAATCAGGCAAGCAGCTCCTCCTCCTCCTCTTGCAAATCCTTCCATGAAAAAAAGGAAATATTCCTAACCCCAACTGCATCCTGATGAAATTAGAATTAGTTAAGGCAAAAGTAGTTTTATGGTGATCATACTGCACAGATAAGTAGCCTTAGTCTTATTTTATATCTTCTGTATGGTTCCTTTCTTATGTCACATCACAGTGCTATTGTCAGTTCCATGGGATATGAAATAGTCTATTTATTATGCCATAATCTGGGGTACAACTATTAAATCATAAGTATAGTTATAGGGGAGTATGTTCATTGAGTTGTCTGCAACAGGAGGAAGGGGAAAGGCCTGGCAAGTCAGTTAAAAAAAACACAAAAGGACTTGACTTTGAGCAAGGCACCTGAGCATGGATGGGCAGCAATAAGCAGTGGGGTAGACTAGGGTATGAACTTTGAGTTTCTCAGCAACTTTGGTAATTGCCATATTCACATGTGAACTCCCCAGTATCTGACGTAAACGTTATTGTTTCTTTTTCACTTCCATCTAAGCTATCTTGCATTTGGCGCTGAGTGAAACCATGTATAAGGATGCTTGCTGTGGGGCAGCTGACATGCTGCTACTTTGCACCCTGCTTTGACCTGTGGAAATCCGCTTGTATGCCCATACTTTTAAGTTTCTTGGCCTCTTTGTCCAGGTAGAGAAGGAGACAATATCTGTATCAGCTTGTATGGCACAGCAACAGGCTAGGTGGCCCCGAGGGAGCTGGTGGACCAGTCCTGTGTGCAGAAAGCAGTGCTGAAGGATCTGGTCTTTTCCCCAATCTACCATATTTCAACCCGCGCAGGGCAGGAGGGGCAAGTGTGACAGTGTGAGGCAGAACCAGTGTTTCCATCTTCATGCAGACGGTAGTTATCCACGTGCCCTCTTTGCAGCATCTTCCAGTTCTGTATTTTTTTTGTATCATTCCAGTCCGATTGCTTTACAGAGAGACAAAGAAGAGATTCCAGGATAAAGTCAAAACTGCTCTGAAGATGCACTGCGTGTGGCAGTGTTTAGAGCAGTGGTTAGATTAAAAAAAGAGTTTGACCCTAACCCAAGAATCAAAATGAATGTAAAATAATTTAACGCAACACAAGGTGTGGTGGAACAAAGACTTTTGGGGGGTCTCATTTATATTCAGTTGTGACAATCAATATTCAGCACTTAAAAAGAAACAACAGCGTAATGGTTTTCGTTGAATTGTATGAAGAAAAAGGATAACTTTAAAAAATATCACAAAATATGTCAAAAATCAATTGTATTGAAAATATATTAGGTTTCTTTAAAAAAAAAAAGATCAGAAAAGGAAGCAGCACAAGCAGGAGGAGAGACAGCACACAAAGATTTACTTCTGAGTGCTACAAAATATTGAACTAAAAATAACATTAAAGATGAAATTTGCAATGAATCTCAAGCTGCGAAATTCCCAAAGGCTGGGTCTGCCAAAGGCTCTGTTGGTTTCCTCTGTTCTTTTCTGTCTTTATTTAAATATTTTATACAGTTGTCTATGTTCATGTGTAGTGCGAACTGTCATTTATATTTCAGTCCACTCTAAAATGGATCTTAGACTATCTCAAGCTGTGCACTGCAGTGAGTAGTTTTGAACTGAGAGGTAAGTTGAAGTGGTAGGGACAAATGAAGACTGATACTTAATGTAGTTTTTGTGTACTTATATTTTGCTGTCATGTATTTTGCCTTAAAACTGATTTGTAATTTTATGCGTTTTGTGACATTATGATAAGATGTGATGTGAGTATGGTTTCCATTTAGCAAATACATTGATGTATTTTTGAGTCGGAGTGGTTGACTGCAGGAATTCTGAATTCTGACCTTAGGGTTTAATGTTTAGCAATAACAACGTGCAAGTTTAGATCTGCAGTTTTAAATGCTTCTCCTTGTGCTTTGGACTTGCCAAGGTAAACTTTTTAAAACAAGCCAGTCTTAAGCTGATTTCAGATTCACTTCTGTGATAGGCCCACAAGGTGCTAAATATCTTCGTGTCTCCATTGTCTTAGGAATACAGGGCACACCTTACCCATAAAAATTGGGACTCACCATGGAGCTGGGTCCATCACCTTGAGAGAGATTCTCTCACCCACCTGGTGTTGGGGGAGGAAGCAGAGAGACCTTTTATGTCCCCTATAAAGACAAATTGCAGCAGTCATGGTGGCTGGAGCACTGAGAAAGCTTCCTAATTGCTCCCCACAGGGTGGAAGACACCCAAACTGGGGCTGGAGGGGGCACTGCAGGCAGAGCCGTGCCTCCAACCCAGCACTGTCAGCAGCGGGCAGGGTGATGGTACTGGTGGCAGAAGCATGTACAGTGCTCCGATCCGGAAAGGAGAAAGTGTTCCCCGAAGGGGTGATGCTGCTATATCCTGACCTTAAGACAGTCCCGTTGCTGATGCACAGTGCTATCTATTAGATTAGGTGAGAAATGTTAAGATATATTAAGGTGGGATTCTGCATTGTTTTTACACCAGCATGAGGAAGAACAACATTAGTAGTATTGGACTCCATTTCATCAGTTCTTACAAAAGAGAGAATTCTTAAGAAATTACGTTGCTTTCCTGCTTCTGAACAGTAAGTCACACAGAATAAGAATTTAAAATAATGGCGATTAGATTAGGAAGTCTAAGAAGCTTTTACTACTTGGGATCTTTGACTATTAAAGAATTGATAAATTGCCATTGAAATACAAGCAGCTCTGCAATGTGATAGATCAAAGTTCATTTTTTTCCCTAATGCAGAGTTAAGATGAGCAGGCTTGCTTTTTGCCCATCTTTGCAGACCAAAAACATTCCTTTCTTTTTATTTGAGTGATCAATTTACTAGAAGAGCCCGATGTATATGTTGTGACTGTAGTAAAATTCTTATTCACAAGCCTTTATGTAGTCATACAGCATGTTGGCATTATGCAAACCTCAATACATCTCAGCACTGCTGTCCAAAGTATATAGTACGTCTCCTCCACATAATACAGATGCAAAGGTAATCAATTGCATGTCATAAAGTGATATTTCTTAAAATATTTTGACCACATTATTAAAAAGTTAACTCTTCTAAGTAGTGCTTTCACACTAAGCAGAAAGACTTTGGCATGTTTTAGTGGACTGTATTCCACAGAAAGGACTCAAATGACTGAAATGTAAAACTTGAAAAGACACTTTAAACTGGTGGCTTTTTAGAAATACACTAATTGTATGTCAATGTAGTATAAGAGTTGGAGGTTTTTTTATAGGCTTTTTTGTGTATTAAGTAACTATTATTATTTTATAAGCATGTCTAAATCCACTTTGTAATAAGTTGTATTTTCTAAATATGTTTTAAATTAAGTAACACTAAAATATGTAATGAACATGCAACATTAAACACTTTTAAGGGAAGCAAATGTGATCGTATCCTTCAGAAAATATTTGTCAAGTGTGTGATTTCCAGCCCAGTAACTTACAAATAAGTTGTGTAAAAGATACAGTTGATAACAAGGTCTTGTATGTCTGGATCATTGAGTAAATACTGTCTGCCAGTAGAGCTGGAGGAGATAGACGTTTCCATTTTTAAGATCAGTTCTGTAAAGAAAATCCTTATGTGGGTGTCCACCTCTTGGCTGCTGCTCTTACATCAGACACAGTGTGTACATACTGTCATAGCACCCTTTGTTCAAAGAGGAGGAAAATCCTGCGTGTCACCCTGTGAAGGTTCAATCCTGCAAAATGCTGTGCAATCTGATCCAGCAACATTTAAGCACATACTTAGTTTTAAACTTGAGTGACAATATATAAGTTAAGTTAGATATATACTTTGCTAAAAGATGCAGCATCAAATACATATATTCCTGAAGGAGGCATATAATGTGTGAAAATAAATTGTATGGGAAAACATGTATAGATAGACAGATAGGTAATTAAGGAAGACTTAGATTTCAGTTCGAGAAATACTTACATTTACAGTATTTCGTTTCATATCCATCCTTCAGTAGTCTACCACAGTTTGTATTTTCATCTACGTAGTTTCTTTCTTTGGAACATAAAGATTTACAATCTCTGAGCCTGCTTTGGCTCATCTTGACGTTGATGACAGAAATCCTAATTTTGCTCTCGAAGGGCATGATGGGACCAGTTAGCATTTATTTCAGCCTTGCAGAAGGACATATTGCTTATTTTATATATAAAGTATGCCAAAATAAGATTAAGAGACTTTATGAACATTGCACAGTAAGTCAGTGGCACGTAGTCATAGAACTAAGGATTCCCTCCTTCCTCACTCTCACTTCCTTGCTTTATACTGTACTTTTGATAATATGTCTGCATTCCCATAGCAATATTATTCTGGCACATGATAATGCAATAGTTTTGAAATATGCATTTCATGTGATGTGTGAAAACATAAAATCTATAGATGTGCAATACACATGGATAGAAGAATTCATATTACAATATGTAGCTACAAGCATAATAGATGGAAATTGATGAAAAGGGAATCTTTCTACTGCTGGGATTTTAAAGAATGAGACAAATGTGCATAGTTCAAATAAGGCAGAATATTCTGCTTCTTGTCATAGAAAGAGCGACGAACATGTATCAGAAGAGAAAATCAGCTGCCACTTGGTAAGTACCCTATGATTTTTCTTGACTGCTGCCATTCGGGCCCTACCAAGTCCAGTACTTATTGTGCAGATCAGGGCTGGTAGCTCCTTTTTTGATGTTCTGTCTTTTGAAAGCGCAGTCTTTCTTAGAAAAGCTAAACCAATAGCAATACAGTATCATCTCTTCAGAAATATTTTTATTAACTCATTTGCTTTGCAAGCAGAAGCTAAATCAGTATAACCGTGAAGTTAATTCTTGGTCCAGTCTTTTCATCTTGAAGGCAGAAGAGAATCGCAGAAAAGTGGCATTGAATGTTATTTTTCTGTTATTTGCATAGGCAGTCTTTGCATAGTACAATATTAGGTGAAACAAGTCTTTGTAATTTATATATTTATGCGAGGCCGTTTTAATTCTTCTTATTGTTATTGTTTTAGTAGTAGTAGCTGTAGTAATAGCAGTAAGTAGTAGTATTATTGGAAGTCCCTCTGTAAGGCTCTGTACAAAGAGATCGTTGAAAGATAGCATTCTGGAGATGATACTCTATCTAACTGGAATCAGCAGGACATAAGAACTACGTCCTGTACGATGAATAACAAAAGAAAGGGTAGTTTACATTCTTTGATACATTTCTGCTCGATTAACCCCCAGTGGGATTTTAGCCCTCCAGTCACATTTTTTTGTTCCTCTAATCTTCTCTTGTATTTGCTCACTGACCCCAAGCATGTATTTGACTTGTGACCCTATTTCTGTTAATAAAATACAGGCCATCTGACCAGCATTCACACCAATGAACTACAAGGTGATGATTACCTCATTGTAAATGCTAGGAGTTAGCAGCATGCAGCAGGGTAAGGCTGGTGGTTGGGTGGGCTGAAGATAACCAACGATAACGAAGGCAGCGTGAGCAATTCTGAACTGTGATCTCAAACTTCAAACTAAAGATAATAAACTCCTTCAAAATATGTAATACTATCCATAGAAGGACTCTATATCTCCTTATGTATTGTTCAGCTATTAATTAGTTGATAATGTTTGGGGGATTATGGCATGACAAAAAACAATTATAGCTATAATGTGGAAATTTTCAGTATCTGTATGGGTGGTAGCTTATAAAATCAAAATTACCCTATTTACATTTTGGGTTATCAATTATGATTATATGCCTCATGAAAAAATACATCAGCACTCAGTGGTAATAATTTCAGTATAGTGTTTTGAGGCTAAATTAACACTGGAAAGGATAGGTGAGCTCTTTCTAAGCAAAGTATTATTTGTTTTTAAAGCACTAGCAGAAATGTAGAAATTTTTTTTAAGAAAATGCATAGTAATGAACTTATTAATACTTTCACCAAATCCTTAAACCATGGATCTTATGAAAAGCAGTGTTAATTGTGTGTTACATGAAAAAATCATGCCAAAGCCATTTATCAGATATGTAATCTGTGGCTCTGTTTTGTGACAGGAAGCCATTATTTCCACTGAAAAAACAAATCCGTTAAATTTGAACTATTAGATTACAGCAGGGTTAAGGCTGCTTCTGTGCTGTAGAGTCACATCAGGGTCACAGCCCGGTTCTAGAGATGTACTGCAAGAGCTTCATATCTGATTAAGACAAAAAACTGATAAAAATGTAATGCAGACTAACAATATGGAATTATCTGATGCAGTTTGGGGGGATAGGGGCAGGGGGTATAACATCATTCAGTTTATTTGCATATGTTTGTTCTTTCTGCTGAAATCAATCTCTTTGAAGGAAGCAAGAAAACTTTAGAAAAAGAAAATATTATTAATGCTGGTAAGAGAACACAGAAGAAAACCTTTAGTAAACATTTCTTTTCCAGTGTTGATTATCATTCTGTCTAATGTTTATTTTCATCATTTTCTTTGATCCAAACACAAATAACAATAAAGTTAGCTCCATTTCTTTGAACTAACAAAACTATACTGCGGCCAAATTTGGAGCAAATTTTTAAGTGGCGTTTTTGTTTTTCTCCCAAGCCACATAACAGATTTATAGAGTAGATATTTGCATAACTCACACCCTCTCCTATACGGGAATGTTTCTATGGCTAACAGTAATTTACCTGCTGTGGGCCTCTCTCTGCCTGTATTGCAAAGGCTGGGGGCTGCAAGCGTCTGGGCACGTACTCGATAGCAGTCAGGGGGGCGCCAGTGGTTCAGGGCTTTGGGTCAGGGCTCACCCCGTTGTGGTATGAAAATTGCCACCGTTTGAAGGGTTTGACTGTGGCTCTGCTGGGCTGGCTGCTGGGTGGCAAACCCAGAACGTAGTCAGCCCACCCTCCCTGCATTTCCTACCCAAATCTACGTCGCAGACGGCAGGCGGAGAGGCAGGGCAGGGATGGCAGCAGACCAGGTCCATGCCTGTCAGGATCTCTGCGCAAGGGGAGCTGAAAAGGCGTTGGTACTGCTTCTCACTTCTGGACCAGAGCCAAGCAGCCAGAGCACAGGTTCTATCTTCACCATCTTCTTCCATCAGAAATTTGACAGACAAGTATGTACTATAGACTTGGAAACAACTAGATTACTAATATAAATATTATACAACTGTAAAATACATACTACAATACTTACCATAGTGCTTGAAAATAGGCCTGTGTTGCTGGAGGTGTTTTTAAACACCATTTAAAAACTCTGCCAAATCACAGATCTGCTTAGGAGGCCAATACTACAAGATCATCTCAGGTAAAGCTATTAACCGTGTCTCAGAAAGCTGTCCTCTTGTGTCCCTGGCAGCACCCACTGGGGTGATGGTCAAGAGTCCATATCTGTGATGGAAAGCATATATGTCAACCCCAGATCACAGCTAGTATGTATTCTGGCTGTTCTGTTCAGCATTCCTGCATGGAAGTATTGTCTCTGAAATTGGTGAAAGTTATGAATAAAGACCCCAACGTCCGACCTCAGTCAATCAACTACAGAAGAGCCATAAGTTTTTTAAGTTGTTTTTTTAAGTTTTTTGAGGATATGATACAGAATCATGACAGATTCTCAGGTTCTCTAAAACTTTCTATTTTTTTTCTCTCCCATTACATTCCTGTGTTTGTCCCACTGCTTAGCCTAGCTGAACAAGGGCATCCGGTCTAATGATTGATTGCCTCTGTGAGCAGGTCCAAGTTTCATCCTTAAATCAGCCAGCATGTGGTTGATGACAGGGACAAAGCCAACCCTCATCACTCCCTAAGCCAATCGTCTTCCCCTTTACTGTACGCTTCGACCAAATTATGATTTCACCATTGAAATAAATGTCAAACTTTCCACCAGCTTCAGATGGATTGGGATTTGGCCATTGGCTTCTAAGTGCAGATGGTCTGTTAAAGGGCTTATTTTTAAATCAGGAGGTGTGTAAGTGCTTCAAGAAGTTGTAAAAATAGAAATGAATACAAATAACATGAGGTCAGGTATTGCTAAAAAGCGGGGCATGTCTAGGGATAAATCGTAACTAATCCCAGTTACTGCAGTGACTCACACTTGAGCAAGAATGAAAACTTTGGTCCTGAACTGTGCAAACAGTTTTGGCTGAACCTTTTTACACTTTTTTTTTTTTTAAATATATAGAAAAATGCCAAATAGAAAACAGTTGTCAACTTCTGAAGTTTGTTCTGGTCAAAATAGAACAGTTCTGGTCCTAGAGGAGGGAGTCCCCAAACGGTAACTAAAGGCTCCTGCCCAAACGTGTGAGCGCCCTTCCCTTTAACACATCATCACAACTACAAGCACAACCAAAAAGCACTGCTTGTTCAGTTTCTCTTTTTTCTTTTTAACATTATAAAAACAGGAATGCCAGAACTGATTCGGTAATTATTGGGCAGTTCACTTTCATATAAATAAGCTTAGGAATATGGGACTGGAAAAAAACACACGCCTGTAGGCTCTGTTTCCTAAATTGCTGGCAACCGTCCCATAGGTACAAAGCCCAGAATGAGCCCACAGTAACACTGGCTGTGGATGTCCCAAGGAACAAAGCTAGAAAAGTTACAGCTACAGAATACCCGTTTCTTGAGGGAAGAGTGTGAATCAGTGCACTTCCAAAACTTACAAGCTTTACATTTTGCATAATTTTAAGTAAAAATACATAGAAGTGCTCACGTGCTAGAAAAATCTCTCCGTATTTCTTATTACTGAAAGGAACGGGACTTTGGCATGTAGAAGCAGAGTCCCTTGTATTCCCTAGTCCCTGAGGCTGCGCGGCTTGCTGGGTAATTCCGAGTTAAACACAAAATTGTGCTCGGCGTTCTTCCCTCCTCCCTTTTTGAATAAGTGTTTCCACTCTGCATTTCTGCAAAGATGAGCAGAAAGCCCTGTAGGCAGGAGTAGTTACGTCTGCCTGAGTCTGCAGAAGCCTGAAACAACAGCAATGAGAGGTAAAGTGCTTGAAGGCCGAAGGTGATAGCCTGTGTCATGCTGAAAACTCAACACGTGTCACAGCTCAAAATAAATGGGAATCCATGTAAAAATAAATAGTATATGGCTTACTGTAGTGATGACTGTAGTATATGACTTACTGTATATGTGTTTGGATTTTTTTAATATTCGGTTTATAATATTCAATTTGATATTCAATTATTTTTATATTCAGTTAAAATAAAATATTTCCCATTATTGTTCTAACATTACGTTACATTACATGGTCCAGGCCTTAGTAGGTGTAAAGGTTTTGTGGTGCCTGGCAAAGGATGCAGCCGATGTCCTAGCCTAGCTGCCTTGTAGAGTATGACCATCTTGAAAATTCCTCTTCAAAATGGCTCTCTAGCAGGATCAATGTGCTTTTCACATCTCGGGATTGAAGCACCAGTTGTGCCTCAAAAATCTCATGTTATATAGTCCCACGGTAATTCTTCCTTTCTCTCCAGTAATTTTCCTACGCTGGTTCTGGTCTGTTCCCTTCTGCTCAGCAGGGGGTGTTTTTGTTCTTTTTCTTTGTTGCTATTAATTTTCTCGTAATTACTATCTCCTATATTCACATAGCATCCACTGTCAAGCTGCTAAAACAGTGTTCAAGTATATTGAATCCCCCATTTTAAAACAGTAATAAAAGGGTTTTACTAAATAAATACATAAAGCTTCTCTCAGATCATGCAATAAGGAGCTAAAGTTCCCAGAACTTGGGAGGACAAAGGAGCGGTTTACTAAAGAGCCTTTTCCCAACATTCAGAGCTCTGATAGTCCTTAGAGGAAATAATAAATCTTTCTCTGTGTCACTCTTCCCTAGGTTTCTTTTGTTGTTTAGGATTAAAAAAAAAAAAAAAAAGAAAAAAAAAGAGCGTAGGTACTACTTACAAGGCAGCTTCCTTGACGTTTCTGGTAGTCCAACCAAGGGATGAGATTGTGTGTATAGGAAGGGGAGACGAGCAATTCATCCTGTAAAGGAATTAAAAACAAAAGTGGAAATCCTTTGTAAGAAGAAGAGTGGTTGGGATTATAGCTGCATGCTTTCACTAATGACTTTGCAAACATTTAGCCAGAGATAACCTAGAAATCCAGTTGCACTTTATTTAATATTCAGAAAAGGACCATTCACCTGCTGTTAAGCTACAACATCTACAATCATTCTTTGAATACTGATAATTATATGAAGCAGACTCCCCTAGAGGCTGGTAGTCTAGTCTGGATTCACCTGGAATACAAAGATGAATAATATTGCATATTACATGCACCCAAGTAGTTGCAATTTATAGAAATGTCCATTTATGCTCCTAAAAAAAAAGATGTGTATTTCCCTAGGGGTATAATATATGGTGATAAAAACCTGTGTGGGGGACTGTTTGGATTGCAACTCCTAGTATGCCTGTTGTTGATTAATTAATAAACAAATAAATCGTTATATTTAGCCAGATATCTCACTACAAGACCATAAAAGAGAAAATGTTAAAAAAGAATTTTGTGCGCCTCACCATAAGGAAGGGTTACTCAGAGACACAAGAAATGAGTACTAGAAGTGGCATCCAAATGGCGCAGAGCAGATATGTGTATACATTTTTAAAAGATGAGTAGCATTATGAATATGCTCTCTCTGCCGCCTCCTTTCCTGCTCTTTCTCCCATCAGGTGCCTTGTCCTTGTTCTCCCCTCTCATTTGCTGATGGCTGATAACACCTTATCTCCACCAGGGAAGCAACCGGGAAGTTTGCTCCTTCCTCACAAGACTGAGGGTATAATTAGAACAACGCACCTGCTCAGTCCTCCGGTGACTCAGTTAGTCTACAGCCATGTCAAAATCCATGCTGTGAGGGTAATTTGATCATCTCACTTACTTTTTTCATATACTTTAGATGAATAAACCACCGGAACAAGCCTCCGTTGAGTTGGTTCAGTTTAATCTCACAAATTTGTGTCAACTCTTTGTTGCCAGAATAATTTTATCATTTGATCTCATGGTTACACTTTAGTGGACTTTAGTACATATTTTATTTCACTCTCCAGAATAAAAAATTCCATTTTGTGTCAAAATCATCTATTTATTATTATCTATTTATATTTCAGTGATACTTACAGGCTTCAACTGAGATCGGGGTCTTGTTGTACGAGACAATACAGAAACACGTAATAAAAGAATTTCACCCCAGGAGCCTTATAAGCTAAATAAAGGCTGGGAGAAAGGAAATATGACCCCCATTTTACAGATGGGAAACCGAAGCTCTGACAAGCTTTCCGTACAACGCAGTGCAGCATCGTACAGCAATACTGAAGAGAGAATTCTGAAAAAGCGACAAAGTCCAGAATCTATGCAAAATAAAGGTGGATTTAAACCCTCTTCTGCTGGCAAGCATCCATGTAAATTCAAATAAGTTATAGATGTACGCTGGTATCATTTGTACCCTGAGCATCCCAAAGCTCCCTTGGCCTTCTCCATGCCTCTTTGGCTCCCAGCCTGCCCTTCAAAGGCAGAAGACACCGTTTTTTGATGCTGTCTTCTTAAACTCGTAAGAGTTAGTCTACCACTGCTTCCTCCAGCGCTTAACAAAAATTTACCTCTAGCCCTGTGATGCCCCAGTGGTGTCAAATCTTTCTGACTGGAGCAGCTTCCAGGCTCAGCAGAGATATATCAAGGGTCTGTTAGGTTCTCCTTCCCAACATCCAAAGGGTAATGTAATCTTTTTGTCCTTGAACAGAGCCTGGAATCTCCTGCGTTTAAAATCCTGCATTTAATCTGCTCCTCCCAGCAGACCCTGCAAAATCCTGGGGAAGCAGTAGCCAACAGAGGGTACTCACTGAAGACCAAGCAGCAGGGAAGCACTTTGATATTCCCTGGAGACATAGCAGAAACGAGTGGAAACGGTAAGTTTACTGTCTTCCTTTCAAAGATGACGGAAGATAGGAGGGGAGACTGCCAGGAATGAGGGTGGGGGTAGCAGGAGTGCTTGTGTGCCCCTCAAACCTGCCGGGCTACTGCAGACATTGCCAAAGCAGCCTGCTGAATTTGGTTTGCAGAACTCCGTGAGCTAAACTCTTCAACATCCTAACTGCACCACTATAACATTGCCTTTTGAGTAAAAACCAGTTCAGACTAATTGTCAAGGATCAGATAACAGGAAAATATTTCTATTTGACAGTCTACTATTTTTCAATTGTTCCTCTGTTACATATCTAAGTAAACATTTGTTCCACTTATCATTTCTGAGCAAAAGACATGAATCATTTGACTAGTAAAACCACAACGACAGCTGTTGCTTATTAGAAACAGTCATCTTGTTCAAGGGCCTGCTATGGAGGAGTTCTTCAGGAAACTGTTTCTGCTTTTAGTGCTTTACAGCGCAATGAAGGCAAAGTTGCAGAAATTAGGGCATTTTTATTTCACTTATGTGATTGGCAAAACACACAGGCGCACATGCACACACACACAGAGCAATCATTATAGCTGAGCTAGAAGCCCCCAAGAAACAGGAAAATACTCATTTAAGTATACTGCTAATGCTATAATACTTATGTTCTTTGACTTTGTGACGTTTATACAGTTCTCTACAATGCAGGTCAAACAAAACTGGGTTTAAGGGTCCCTTTGTAAATAGGTTACAGTATTTGGGATTTTGGTGTTGCATACAATATTTATACCAGTTAATATGTGTGGATCAGAAACATTTTTCACCATTCATGGTTTCTCCAGGTCTCGGGAACAAATTAATTCTGGATTCGCAAAACTCCTAGAAGCCAGTCATCAGCGGTCACTACTACATTACTTTCAGATAAAGCTTCTCCAGACAGTGGTAAAAGAAAAAAAAAAACAACCCAGTTTAAAAAGTCTGATCAGGATCGGAAAACCAAGGAGGTAAGTTGTACTTAATTGCAATAAAATACTTTTTCAACCAGTGGAAACCAAATAGGGAACAAAAACTGGACCACAAGGAATTCAAGAGCAAATAAGTGAAACTGAGTCCGGTTAGACATAAAGATTTTTCCCTTTCTAGAGTGCTCAGCGTGCTAGAGTTCAAAGGCACTATAGAGTATAAGGACCAAAATCAGGTTGTTTCTGTGACCTGTATGAAACAAAATTGTATTAAACTGAGGCCTAACAGTTAGGCATTTTATCAGACAAAATCACTGGAATGGTATAGCCTGTATGATGCCCTTATTGTCAGCTTTGAAGGGAGAAGCCAAAGACGGAATGAGCACAGAGACGGCACTGATCCCAGCGGAGCAGAGGGGAGGAACACTGGCAGGGCAATGTGGGGATGCTACCAAGTCGTCTGCTCTGCAGTTAAATAGGAGCGCTTGTGGCTTTGTGGCTGTTGCTTAAATACCTTTCAAAAACACAAAATTATTTTGCAAACACTAAAGAAGGAGGAGGTAAAAAAAAATATAAAAATGGATTTTTGGATTATGGCAAAAGAAAAGGAAAGCAGAACAGGAAAACAGTAGAGAGAAGTGTGTCGTGGAAGAGGCAAAGCTGAGGTTTATTATAGGTTAGAAATCTGCAAAACTGTCACCAATTCAATAATAGTACTCAGCGAGGTTTCTAAAGATCATATCCTGCCCTTCATTCACCCTCACAACACTCACTGATGGGAGTCAGCACTTTGCTGCAGCTGGGTATTTATAACTCATTTGTTCTGTGTAACATGCCTGTTCTTACTAATCTTAGTCAAGTAAGTAGTCCATCCTCATGTGTCATCCCACGGAAGTCAAATGTGCTATTAGCATAAGTGATGATTACTTATCTGTGTGAGGTCCTGTGAGGTTGGGTCTTTCAGCATCAGTATACTTGACATGGCAGTCTTTCTATTATAATTAAATAAAATGGGGCCCGATCCAGTTCAGAGGTGCCTTGAGGAATAAGCTGCGCTTAAACGGTGCTGAGGCCTTTGACTGGACCTCTGCAAACCCTGAATTTCATCGAGTGAATACTAATTACTCAGAGGGGGTTATTAAATTATAGGCTCAGTTCTTTACCATTGCTTGGAGCACAGTACCTTTGTACATGCTTGAGCAAGGTAGTGTACATCTGAACACGCTCCGAAGAAAGTTCTGGTAAGACTGCTTTCCTTGGTAAAAACAGGGACTGCAGAAATGTCATTAATGAATAGTTCAGAGAATTTGTATATGTTGATGGGTAAAATTTCACTCTAGAACAGTACTATGCACTGAAAATGGCCAGTATAATCCAGGGGAGAAAACTGCATCTCACAGCTGCGCCGAAATGGAAATCTCTCTTCCCGTCAGGTGGATGGAAAAGGCCCAATCCAGACCCCTCTGCAGTCAGTGGAAATCTTTCCCTTGTGACGAGCTCTGAGCAAGCACGCTTAGGCACCCTTGGCGCATCTTAGTCTTCGATGATTGTGTACAGTAACACACTTAGTATAACAGCTGTAAAACAAATCAGTTACCCGTAATCAACTACTTGGTGCAAGAAGGAATCAATCAGTTCATTTTCTATGCCACACAGCTCTCCTAAGGAGGAACTCCTAATTGCTGCATGGATAAACAGCAAAAGACATCACTCATGCTAAGCACATGATTTTAAAGGGTTACATGTATTTCTAACAGCCGATATTCTCCTTCTTTGTAAATTTTTCATATCTTTTTGTTCTTTACCTGATTTCTGAGCAGCTACTAGCCTCGGAGTGGCTCCTGTATTCTCTCTGGACCTTCATTCTGAGCTCCTACAGCTCTCATAGTGTTCACACCTTTCGTGAATACCGCAGCAATTCCTCGTGACCTTTGTGACCATCTCCTTAATTCATAGTTATCCCGATTTCTGATTCCCAAAGTCTAATGGACGTAGGAAAATTTTGGATCATAATTTCCTAACCAGCTGGCTCTTTGCTCTGCTCTTTGTTACGCATGATCTGCTATAGCTACAGAGCGCATCAGGAGGCTTCTACGTCACCTGAAAGGGGTTGGGGTTTTTTTTTAAAAAAAAAAAAAGATCTTTGGAAAAAAAAAGTCTTAATCAGTGGTACAAAAAATATTGCCCAGCTGTTAGATCCAGAGGGTTTGGCACACTAGATCACAAGCAGTGGACCCATTATAACATTTGATCCGTCTTTTGCTTGCTGTGTCTGTTAGAACAATCTGCTGTTTGCGTACCTACTGCTCTTCCAGCTTGCCAGCCAGGTGTTTGTGAAGAATTGCATTTATTAATTAGTACGTAAATCGTTTGCCAAATTAGGAATATTAAAGGCATATATGCAGGTCGATCCTGTAAAATCACACATACAAAGTGCATTTTACACAATAGATCACCGAGACTTTTGGTGAAAGACTAAAATCTGCGTATTAAATGGCGAACAGGTCCTCACGAAATTAACAACAAAGAATCATCGTTGCCATTATTAATGAAATGGTGCTCTAAAAAAATTTTTTTTTTTTTCACAGAACTGCGTAAGTTTTTCTCCTGTTAGATTTAAAATCAAGTTCAGACATTGTGACAGTTTAGATGCCTTTGCGGTCTAATGCCCTCGTGCAGCCCAAGAACATGCCCAACTTCAGCCGGCTGTAATCCGTGTGAAGTCAATAGGACTTTCTCATACGAAAATTAAAAACCTTTGGAAAAGGCTTGCTTAATCAGTTTTTAAAAGATTTAAAGATCTTTATATGTCCACCATTATGTTTAAAATAAGCATTTTTTATTTGCTCGCCATCCAAGGACTTGATTTTTCTTCATTTTCCCATTAGCCTGGCAGTTTAGCCAGTAGAACCCTTTTATTCCTCCCACTGGAGTAGCACAGAGAAATTCATTTGATTCCAGGGGATAGTAGTTGATTTCATTATCATATTATAGAAAATAAAGATTACAATTCCAAATTATTTTGCCTGCAGTCCACACACTAACCATGTAAATGGCAATATGTGGAAAAGTTGACTACATCATAAAAAATTAACTTCCTGCAAGGATTTTCTTGAATTGGTTTCAAAAGAATCTGTTGTTTGGCATCTTTCCTGTACTGAATTTCTGGAGGGTAACTGCATTATGTGCATGTGTAACATGCAAAAGGAAACATTCACTGAGCTCTTTCTTTCTGCTACCAAATGTAACTATAGCACATTGTTTGCGTTTAAGAGAGTTGCCTGAAAGCAAAACTCTATCCGCGTATAAGGTTATAGATGTGTGCGTTGTGAGACAACCGCTACCGGAAGGTGAAATACTATTCTCTTTCACTTGCCGCTGGGCGGCAAAGGTTGCATCTGATGATAATTTGAATATTCTGCCAACAGTTGGTGATATGCTGCCCCTGCCAAAATAAATAAATAAATAAATAAATAAATACATGCTTCCATCTCCCAGAGCAAATGCCCTGTAAGTCTATAGAAAACAAATTAGGAATGCGTTATTCTCAATGAAAAAAGTCTCCACAAGAGCTATAATTTTATTTTTTTTAGTGCACAGAATAACATAAATCAAAAGAAGCAATAGTCTACCTTGTGTTTTGACTACTTTGACCCTCTTCAACCCCTGCCAATTTTTATCTCATTTTTGTTTAACTTTGTACATCAGAGTTTAATTTTAAACCTGGTCCTGAAGACAGTGATGTATAGGGTACATCAAGTATAGCTTAAATTACCCTCTCCCCAGTGATTTGAAGTTGAGGGGAGGGTCTTACTCCGCAGCAGGGTGGGAAAGAGAAATGGTCAGATGTTGCCCTTTGAACCTGACCACCCTCAGCTACAGAAACATTTATGCCAGAACATCATTTATTGATTTTATTATATTTTAGGATCTCTTAAAACTGTTGGTGAAGTTTGCCGTATATTAATTTTTGACACATGCATATAAAAACAGAAATATGGGTTGAGCAGAAACTATAAATATAGACAACAGTGCCCAATAAACTCACATCCTTTCACTTACAGGTTTCTGTTTCAGCTGATCATTCCGAGCAGCCTGTCTTTGAAAATAAATGTTACCCCTCTGATAAGCTAACCAATTTGAAGATTAAAGCTGCATTTGAGGATTAAAGTTTTTCTTATTTGATTATTGTTGTGTCTCATAGCAGCAGAAGATAAATATTAATAAAATGTTAAAGTCCAATTCTACTCACTTTACTCATGTGAGCATTTTATACCACGAGACTGAACAAATTATGCAGGATTTGGCCCTTAAACTCCGCATTGACTGCTCCGTTTTCTCAGTCCACTAAGAATAAGTCTCCCGTGAAATGTTACATGTGCCCAGCAAACTCACGGACCCACTGCTGCCACAGAAAACTCACGCTGATGGGTAGCTCTGAAAACTCGCCGTCCAATTATACACCACGGAGCTATGTGTGTGTTTTTATTGAGGAGAAGAAAAACCACAAGAAGCGCTCTACAACAGACCACAAAATGGGTTTGGCACCTGTGTCTCCTCGGAGCCCAAGTTTCGGAGTTGCGTTACCACGTGGCCCGCTGACCCCGGGAGAGCAACGCTGACCCTGTCTTACACGCAGGAGTCTATTGCGATGGCTCCCCGGAGAGCACAAACCAGCTGCAAACTGCTGCAATGATTAACCCTTATGTGCTGTAGATGTTACATCAAGTCATGGTAATAAAGCTTTCACTGCATAACAGATCTCTTGCTTTGTAAATTGTTGCTCTTATCAGCTGCACTCTAGGATGTTATCCCTTTTCTCTGAAGCATGACTGCTGCGTTGTTCGCTGGAAAGGCTACCAGATCTATAAAGTCTGTGATATTTATTCAGTTGCTTTGGAGAATAATACAGAGAATACGCTTTGTTTAAACTAAAAACGCAGTGTCTGAATACAAAAAAAAAAAAAAAAAAGACATGAAACACTCATACATATGAAACAATATATTAATTAAAATCCGGAATGCCTGTAGCAGATTTGAATCCGGGAGTACCAGATTTGCTGTAACAGACAACTGCGTCGTTCCATTGAGTCCAGGCTCCTGTTTGTGGAAGTAATTTATAGCTAACGTTTTGTAAAAATGCAAACTCTCCGAGTGTCTGACGTACCTGGACAATTACAGAGCTTTGCTGTTTGGCTGCAAACAGGATGCGTGTGGTGATCAGCACTCATCTCCCCAAAACGTAAGCAGTATAAGTCTTATTTTGTCATGCACTTCAAATATCAAGCCTTATTCTATGCTTTCCTGTTTGCATAGAAGCTGATGGGAGTTTTGAGCGCATGAGCCTATAATCCAAACTGCGGACCTGGGAACCCTGCCTTCCTCAGAAATGCGCTGCCTTTTATCCCAGCCTGCTCCCTACCCTCCAGCCCTTCCCTTGCCAAACCTATGGCCACATCAAGGCTGTGAAAGAAAAGGTGACCTTAACGTAAGCCACGGTACGATGTGATACTATCTGCTTTAGTCCACAGCGCCAGAAGCAACGCCTCTGAGAGATGGAGGCTGCTGCGTGTATCACCAGGACTGTCGCTGCCCACAGACACTCTTTCAAAGGGATTTTCCAACATCCCACCAGCCAAGCAGAGGGAAAAGCGTTTGTTCAACGTATCCACCCATCGGAGCAGCAGCTCTGTGTGTTTCAGGGGCACCCCACTGCCGGTCCTTGCTGTCGCTCCTGCCCCCGCAGCTCAGAGGTCGGGCAGACCAAGAGCACTGCAGGGCTCTGTCCACAGCTCCTAGGGGCAGTTTATAGTTTTTAGACACAACCTTTTTCAAAGGATGAAACAGCTCCTAGGTTCAGGAATTAAGGGAAAAAAAAATCCCTTAGGTACAAACAGCGGAAAAGTAAAATCAGTTTAAGGAAACAAAAAGTGGTTTCCCTAAAAAAACCCACTAAGGTGTTAGGAGTTTTGGGAGGGGCATTCAGCTATTGTACGGTGTGATTGTGAAAGGCCTTGCAGCGTCTGGGAGCGAAGTAGAGTAACCTCAGCTGCAAGGTGCGGGTTGAGAAAAGGTACTTCCCAAAACTTCTTCAGCTCAGGAGTGACGAGCAGGAGGGAGGCTGCAGTGAAGCTGGCTTTCTTTGCAAGGCGCCCTGGTGTTCAGAGGGAGCGGGTTAGTGCCCTTTGATAAGAGGGGAATTAACACCATTCTGTGGTCTATGACTCATCCCTTTCTCCACTTCTTTTAATCTCATTACTTCGGCTTGCCCTTAATGAAATAGAGGCCGTTCTGCAGGAGCCGTGCTTGGGCTGGCCTTGCCAGGGGCTGCACGGGGTAGTCTCTATTCCTCACCAAGGAAGACGCTGCTCTGGACTAATGATGCTTTGCTGTTTGGTATCTGGATTCATCTGCTTGAAAAACACTGCAGATAGATAGCTTTATTGCGTAAGTGAGGCTAGACACGGTTGTTCCTCACTCATTAGCACAGGGAGCACTTTCCTACAGGGACTGCAGATGAAAGCAATGACTTTATTCTTCTCTTTACCCACCTCTCCCTCCATAGGCATGTAAGCGTTGTTATTTTAACACCAACAGCTGTAGTTAAAAAAAACACCCTATCAAAAACTCTGTGAGTCCTGCTACATCAAATGTAGATAAAAAGGCAGTGACAAAACAGTTAACAACTCCAAAACTAGCAGAAATGGGGAGAGGCAGTAACTTCACTTGCTCCCTTATCAACTCCAGCAGCTCCTGGTTTTCTCCGAGCAGCTGCTGTGGTCTCCCAAGTGGAGACCTCGGAAGGGAGCAGAAGTTGCCTGTTCCCTCTTTCGGAGGATGGGGAAGGGTCTCTTGGTGATGGCACCTTGTGTCCTGGTGGCTCCTGCAGACATGAGTGACTGGTGATGAGCTCTGGCTGCGGTGGGGCTCTGCCCCTTCTCTTGCGACTTGCGTTTTGGAAGCTGGGGAGGCCCCACCTGCCCTTCCACCTCCCATTCCCCCTCCGGCTGTCACTCCTGTTTGCAAGGTACAGTTACCCTGATATTGCGTTAATCAAAGGGGAGAAAGAAGCAACAAATTTACTGAAATTATCTTGAGATTATTTTGTTCTCTTGTGGGGTTTCTGTGTGAAGGGGGTATCTACTCTATTAACTCCCATTAATATCAAGCCTCCACTATTAATAGGATTTGCATATGGAAAGGAAGAGGACTGACCTTTAAATTCATTAAATAAAGCAAATCTAAAAAAATAATTTTAGTTAAAAGCATTAGCGTGATAAAAAATACAAGAACAAATACATAGACATCAGTATCTGGGCTTCCGTTAACACTAACGAGCAAATTATTACAGGGGAAGATTTGCATTATTGGAATACATGTCCCAGCCTCCATACTGATATATGTGATGTGGGGTTATCTTTGTATGGCTCCTCTTTCAGAATATATTTTCTTCTTATAAAATAGACTCTTTTTAACTCCCATTGGGGACCTCCTTATAAATGAGGCACTGGCCCTCAAGGGACTGGCCTGGCTAGAAAAGTGTGTTATTAAAAAAAAAAAAAAAAGGCATATTAGAATACTAAGCAATATAATTAGCTCATTTCTTTGTTTTTTTTAGAAAATCCTTTTTTTGAAAAAAAAAAAAGTATAGCTAAGTTTTTAATTAAACATATTCTCTGGATGTTTGAATTGTGTAAGAATTAGAAAATCTTGTTGTATTTTAGAGGGATTAATTGCACCAATTTAAGGTTCTCACTCTAATCTCCGTTACACAGTCAGGTATCACCACTCTTCTTGCCAAGCACCTACAGTGTCATGAATAAGTGATGTCTGCCCATATAGCTGGGCCCCAAGCTGCCCCTCAGAGGGGCATCCTCAGCCCACGAGTGGCAACGAATGGATTCATCTCCTAATCTTTTACAGGGGAACGAAGCTAGGTTCTCTATAGCAAAACTGGCTAAATATGCAGATTCAAAATATTATCGCTCCTAATAATAAATATTGATTTACATGTGCTGAAAAGCTTCTGTTGCCTTCACAGCAAGTAGTCTAAAATATCATTAGATTAGCAATGTTTTACCACCATATTGCTTTTTGAGTCTGATTCTTGAGACACTGGTGTCCCACGGTCTCTGGATGTCCGGCATCACTCTGCTCTTAGGGCGTAACCCATCCATGCCTCAGCTTCCTGACAGAGCCCTCTGTAAAGTACTTGGAGATACTCAGATCAGACTTGCTGAAGGTTCAAAGCAGTGTTACTCAGTATTTTGTGCTATTTCGTTATGCAGCTCAGTCTATAAATCCAGCTATTTATTCTGTCGCCGTTCTACCCCAGGCCCCCACAAGTGGGAAGAAGTGAAACCCTTCAGGTTATTCTTCTCAGAGCTCAGCTGATGTCATCTGCTGAATACAGCTCTAAACATCTGAAGTTGGTGAAATCAAATAAAGCGCGAGCATCCTTTGGTCTGCAGCTCTTTGCCTTTAAAACAATTACTCATGGTAACCTTAACAATAGTATGTTAAAAAAAAAAAAAAAACCCCGTCATAAAAGAATTTAGTGTTAGGATGGAGCTCTGCCTGATATTAGAACAATTATGGAGCAGATGCATCCACTCTGAACAAAGTGACCTTTTCATCAAGTTACAAAACATTAAAGGTTAAAGAATGTTTGAAAGGAAGTTAATACTTTTAAAACATTGGAAAAAATTGCCATTCTTTCAAGACCTGACCAAAATCAGTGGGGAAACCGTAAGATGACTGTTTAGGCACATCCAGTCATAATTTAAGCAACTCTTATTACAGAAGGTATTTTACAGCGTCTGTTTTATTTTAAAATTAGAAGTGCTTTTTCAGAAGAGAAATGAGATTTGATAGGAATAAATACCCAATGAAAGAAATCTGCTCCAATGCTGGTTAATTGCAATTTTAAACTCGCGTTTCTTCCTCTCCATTGTGTACGGATGACACGAGAACAAAGAGAAGGGAATCAATGACGGTGTCAGATTTTTTTCTCAGTTTCCACATCTCGCCTGACCTGGATGGTGCAAAACTCCAGTCACCGGTGCGGGAGAACACAGCTCCGGCCCCGGCGCTTCCCGCACCCCCATGACCACAAACACCCATTTTCGGCAGCGACCCGCTCCCGAACCAACCTCCTGGGCGGGGGACGGGCGCACGGATGGGGCTGCCGAGGGCAAGGCGAGGCTGGAACGCGTCCTGGGGTGCCAAACAGCAGCGCGGGCCCCCCCCGCAAAGCATCCCCGCCGAGGGATGCCGCCGCCCGGCCTCCCCGGCAGGGCTCGGGGCCTCTTCGCTGCCTCGTCAGGGCGGCTGCGCCCAAACAGCCCATTTTTATAATTTTTTCATTAATTTTTCTTGGAGAAGGGGCGAGGGCGGAGGATGCTGGGTGCCGGCCGGGTCCCGCCGCACAGGGCCGAGCCCAGCGCTCCGCTTCCCCCCCCCCTCCCACCTCTGCGGCCGGGCCGCGTGTGCGGAGGGAGCCCCGCGGAGGGGGGGGGGTGGGGGGGGGAAGCGGAGTTCAACCCTCCTGCACATGGTCTGCGTCATCCGGGTCCTGCGCTCTTCATACATAATAAATTTAATAAAGGCCCTTCTAAACAGTAGTTGCTGGGCACGCTGGGGAGCGAGGATTTACGGCCCGGCAGCCCCTCTATGTCTTTTTTAAATGCCCCTTGGCCGCGTGCCACGCCGTGGCCTACCGGCCTGCACAGTCTCATTCCCGACATCAAAGACGCTCGTCCAGGCGCGGAGGCGGCGGAGGGAGGCCCGCGGGGAGGCCCGCACCTCCGCCGGGCCGGGGCCGGGCTGCGGGACGGGGCTGTTACCCCGAAGCCGGTTGTCGTCCTCGGAGCCGGCTGTTATCCCCCGGTGCCGGTTGTCGTCCTCGGCCCGGAGCCGGCTGTTATCCCCCCGGTGCCGGTTGTCATCCTCGGCCCGGTGCGCATCCCCCCCCCCGCCCCGGGGGCACCGAGCTGCCCTCGGCGCAGGCAGCGCTCCTGGGGGGCGGTCGGGGGCGATGGTAGCGCTCCCCTTGCCTGGGCGGTGGAGTAACGAAGCCGTGGGGCTCGGGCTGTGCCCGCGGCAGGACAAAGGTGCGTTATTGGCAGACGGGTAACTTCCTTTTTTTTTAAGAGAAACTCGCATATCTTAGTGCAAGCACTATCTGCAAATCACTAATAAAAAAAAACAACCACTAAACCCCTAACGTCTGGGAAAGGAGTTTCTGTGAAAAGAAAGAAGGATTTTGCTCGAGGTTAGGCTTTATCAACTTCCCACTTCATATATTTTCTCCTTTTTAAAAAAAAAAAAAAAGAAAAGCATATCGGTGCACAACAAAATCTTTATTGCGTTAAATCACAGGCGGTCAGCAAAGGAACAGCTGTGTTAGCTGTGCAATGAAAACTTTCAGGTGATGCAAGAAGTAAGAGGGGAACACCTTCCCCTTCTCCTAGATCCTCCAAATGCCTTTCAAATCAGCCAGCTCTGAGGATCGCTGCCAGTCTCCACAAAGGCGTTCCCAAAGCTTGCAGCTAGTAAAACTTTGTATAGGTAAAATTAGCTGAACCCCTTCTGCTGACACAATAGCTTTTGTTGCCACGTATGGTGGAGTTCCAGGATCTGTAACTATTTTTCATAAAAGATTTTCCTACTGCCCAAGTGAATACATTACGCTACAGTAGCTCTGAATGGCATCGCTTCTTTCCTTCAAAGCAGCGGCCGATTCAGAGACCCCAAGTCCTTTCGGGGGGGGGGGGGTGTGGTGTGGTGTGGGGGGGTGTAAGAGTGATAAAGCAGCGGGGCTGAATCGCGACGATAGATGTTATTTGAGCAGGTATCCTCCCCAAAACGCGCAGCCCCCGGGAGAGCGGCAAGTGCCGGGGGAGCGGAGCGGGGCGGGGGAGGCTCGGGGCGGGCGCTGGCCGGGCCGAGCGGGGCTCGCCTCCCCGGGCTGGGGCGAGTGGGAGCCCGGGGGCCGCAGCCTTTTCCCCTCCGAGAGGCAGCGCAGAAGGCGAGGGAGCCTCTGCCCCCCCCTCCCTCCCCGCGGGGGCCGGCCGGGCCCCGGAGAGGGGGGGCCCTGCAGCACCATCCCGGCAGAGCCGGGGCCGGGAGCCGCTCTCGCCGACCAAGTTTAATTCGCGAAGTTGTTGTTGTTGTTGGGCGCGGGCTGCTCCCCCCCGGCCCGGCCCGGGGCTGGGGGCTTCGCCGCCGCAGGGGCACCGCCGGAGAGCGCCGCGGCCGCGGGGAAGGAGGGACGGAGCGCCCGCCGCGGGCAGCTCCGCGGAGCGCTGCGGGTGCGGGGGGCTGCGGGTCGCGCCGCCCCGCTCCGCTCCGGGAGTTCCCCCGCAGCGCCCTGCGACTTCCTGAGACAAAGTTTCCCCCCACACTGTGGCTGATTTTTTTTTTTCTTTTGGGGAGGGGGCTACACTTGTGCTGTCTGGGGTGAGGTGAGGAATTACTTTTAGCTCCAGACGGAAGCGAATCGATTGGGACAAGATTACCTACAGCTTAGAAGGAATGCTTCAAAATAAGAAGGCACTGGGCGTGCTTACACGTCCCTATCTGTTTTCCCCGTGCTCTTTCCGAAATGCCTGGTCCTGATCGCAAGGACGCTGCTATCCCAGTTCTGATTTTCTGGGGCTTATTACATGTCAGAACTGTAAAAGTCCTCTGGACAATTTACAGACAAAACATCTGGTTCGTTAAAGCAAAGCTACTGGACTAAGACAAACAAACTTTGCTGCTGTGTAAATTCACTTACCCAAACAATTTACATTCAAGCAAAGATTTTAGCCCGAAGAAAAACTTTTATTCATTTGTATTCAGGAGGTTTGGGAATTCATAGGCATTTTAAAATAATTTTTCTCTAATAAAGTTATGTAGATATTACAAAATGTCTTTGTTCTCCTCTCAGATTATTACTGCTGCTATAATGGTTATTGACAACACTTTGTATTTTACAAAAGTGGAGTATCGTTTTCGGTCGTGGGCAGTGGTCTTTTTAAACAAACTTGTCAGATCCATATTCATCTAGTCCAGCCTTAATGAAAACTGTTTCTTCTTTGTTCTCCGCCGGGAGAAACCGAAGTACTTTTCGCACACTTTTTGCATTTCGATGGGGTGCCAGCGAGGCGTTAGGAAGGGGGAGAGGGTTGGGTTGTTTGTTTTTTTTTTTTTTTCCCCGGGACAGTGGGCGCCCGGCTGCGGGCTCTGCGCTCTCCTCCGCGCCGGCGCCTCCGCGCTGCTCCCAAAGCCCGCGGCCGCGCCTCTGCCCGCCGGGGGCTGCCCGGGGAAGAGCTGCCGGCGGCCGCCCTGCCCTGCGCCTTCTCCCGGGGCTTGGCCCCCCCCGCCGCCGCCGGCCCGGCCCCGGGCGCGCCGCCTCCTCCCTCGACAGCCCCGTTCCGCGGCTCCTCGGCCGGCGGGGCTCCCGCTGCCTCGCAACCGGCGCCTCGAAAGGCCCCGTGTGGCTAGTGCCCGGCCCTCCTCGCCTGCCCGGGGGACGCGGGGACAGCGAGGACCCGCTGTGTCCCCGCCGGCTCCGCTGGAAGGGGCGGAGGAGCCCCCGCGGAGCCGGGGCGGTCGGGCAGCGCTCGGGGATGGAGCGGTTCGCGCAGCGGGTTTGACCCCCTGGAAAGCAATCAAGCGGTGCCAACAAATGAGGCTCCGGCAGCAGCCACACACGCACGCGGGGACCTCGACGCACGCTTCTCCCTTCCTTGTTTGCACAGGAACAAGTGGCGAAAGATCCGCAGGCTGCTCGGGAGAGAGAAAGGTTAAAGCCTGAGACACGCTGTTCCAAGTTTAATAAACTTCCTTACGGGTCCTCTCGGGCCATTCCCAGAGCCAAGAGTTAATTTCAATGGTCCTTTTAGCAGCTCAGCCCGCTCGGACCTGGGCGGCGGGGGTGGGTGTGTGTTTCTTGGGAAACTGCTGGAGTTTTCGTGGAGGGGAATGAAATGAGCGGTGAAAATATACAACAAAGAAGGGCACTAAACGGTGCGCACTGTTGAAATATAAAACATTCTTAGCTGGTGGAAAGTTCAGGAGTGATGGTTATCTAATTATGGGACTTATAAATAATTGGTACCTTGGTTTAAAACTGCCGGGAAGAGCGAGCTTAGAGCTGAGCCTTATGTGCTGAGTCTTTGTAGATGGAGTCTATACAGTCATCGATTTTATGCATTATGTTTGTAAATGTTACACTTAATAAAATTACGGGTTCTGGCTCTCTGAAATAGACTGTGACCCCCAAAGAAGCCGCTGCACATGAAGGAATCCGCATTTCCCTCTGTAACTCGTCTGATAGAGAGTTCAATAGATTTTTTTTTTCTTCCTTAAAAAACTGGATATAGTTAACAACCAAATTATTCCACAACTTCCTGAGCGTTTTGGCACAAAGAGTTGTGAATGTGTAAGCGCAGCGCATGTGTCTGTGCGCACGTATATCTGCTGCCTCTCTCTCTCTCTCACACATACACACGAGTTATTATTTCTAACTGAACTGCGAAAGTTCCTCCAATTACTGTTTATGGAAACTTTTTCCCATTCACTCCCCACCTTCTCACCCCCAATCCCAAACCGGTGCACTGTTACAAGCCCATCACCCCCCACTACCAGCGCTTGTGGCCCGTCCTTTGAAAAGCCAGGTGAGTGGTGTTAAACCAACCTCAGCACCCGGCAGGGCTGGGGGTTTGGTTGTTCCCCCCCCCCGCAAACCTTTGTTTTAGTGACACCGTTCAGCTGCTGGGGTTGCAACCTGCCAGCATCTTCTGCGAGAGCTCTGCTAGGGAGTCTGTTAAAATACACATGACATTAAATTCATAACTGCACGCCTAGGGAGGGGAGGGAGTGTAACGGCGAGGGCGGGCGGGGGGGGAAGGGACGTGGAGCTCAGCCGAGCCCCAGCGGAGCCCGCCGAGCCCCGGCCCCGCCGGGCGGACGGGCTGCACCGCAGCGGGCGGGTTGGACGTAACGCAGAGCTAGAGAAAGGTGAGGGGCTTTAGAGTGTGGGAGATGAAAGGGGGGGGAAGAAGAAAAAAAAAAAAAAAAAAAAAGTTCTTGCAACTCGCAACCCCTCAAAATTAGCGACCGGCCGCTGCAGCGTTTTCCTCGGGATGCTCTGCAGCCAGCTCCTGGGAGATGGGAACAACTCCCGGCTTTGGAGAGGGCTCTCGCCCATTTGAGAATAGCCTTTAAGAGGGCTGAAAATGGCTAAACCCGCCTCATCACTTTTATTTTGCTGTAGTTTTTCACGGCGTTTATCCGCTCCTTGGAAGCAGGCTGACCTCGGGAGCCGGGAGCCCCCGGCCGGTTCTGCTCCTGCCCGGCCGCACCGGTACCGGTGCGGCCGGGCAGGAGCAGAACCGGCCGGGGGCTCCCGGCTCCCCGCCGAGTCTCCCAAAGTTTGTTTCAGCCAGAGCTCGGAGAAATCCTCCATGATGCCCAGCCGGCTCGGCCAGCAGCCCCCCCCCCCCCACCTTCCCTCCCCCGGCAGCTCCCCGGTTCCCTCTCACCCCGGTCCCGCCGCCGGGCGGAGAGACCCGCGGCCGCGTCCTCCGGGGCGGGGGGGGGGAAGGAAAGGAAAGAGGGAGGTGGGCCGTAATTTATTTAGGTTTTCTTTTTCCTAATTCCCACTTAAAAGGGGAGGAGGGAGGGAGGGAGGAAGAGCGGGTTATTAATCGCAGCCGAGCCCGCTCTGTTTTCCGAGGCTGTCTAACATTTGTAAATACTTATGCTGCGGCTGGTCCCCTCCTTCCTGGTTAAGTTGTTTAGTATGTTGGTTATTTGTACCGAATCCCGGTCTGTGTTATGTCTGATGTGTTGTCGTTGCAATGTGCAGCCGGGGGTGACACTGATGGATGCGCCAATGGTGAGACGGACAGATGTTAGGGCGGATCTAGCGGCATGCACCGCCGCGGCGGCGGAGCCCGCCCGCACCGGGCTGCCAGCCCCGCCGCAACCCGCGCCCCGTCCTGCTGCACACACACACACACCCCACACACACACGGAAAAGGGTTTTTTTTTTTTTGGGGGGGGGGGACACCGTCTCGGTGTCGTCTCTTAAGTAGATCTGATCGCTCCTTCTTGTGAGCAGATACTGTAACTGTGCGGAGCAACCAGCGAGTATCAATGAGATGGAACTGAGCGAATTTGGCAGCAGAAGCGGCAATTGACAACTCACCATTTTCTTGTTTGCAAGAAATGTTTCGTTTCCCCCCAACAGTAGCAATTTCCCGGGGACTTTAGGCGACTGCGATTATTTTTTTTTTCATCCTAAAGATCAGCTTTTAAAAAAAAATAATCAACTCCTAACAATAACAATCCAAAAAAAAAAAAAAATAATCCCAAACCTTCTCCACCCTTCACGTAAAGTGTTTGAATTTCCTGCAACTTGAAAAGGAAAGCGAGAGCAAACGAGCGGCGCGGCGGCTTTATAAGATGTGAAGACGCAACAACATCTGCACTTAGTCAGGTATTTGGAATTATCCCAAAATCTCGAAGAATGGGGGCGAGTGGAGATTTTTTTTTTTTGATCTTACCGTAAAAGTGAGATCATCCTTTTTTTTTTTTTTTAATTCCTCCCCGTGAACTTTAAAAAAAAAAAAAAAAAGAAAGAAAAAAATCGCTACTGCTTTTTTTTTGTTTGGTTGGTTTTGTTTTGTTTTTCCCTCCGCTTCCCCTGGGCAGGGGCTGCGCGGCGCTGCGCGGTGCGGGCCGCGCCCGGGCGCGCAAGGCGGCGGAGGCGGGAGGCGGCCCCGGCCCCCGCGCGCCCCCCGCGCCGCCGCTGCGCGGCCCCGCCGCCCAGGGATGCGCAATCAAACCCGCAGCGCATCGATCCGCCGCCGCCGCTCGCCGAACTGAGCGCGGCGGCACGGCAGTGAACTTGGACCAAAAAAAAAAAAAAAAAAAAAAGAAAAACCACAAACCTCCCAAAAAACAAACAAAAAAAAAAAGAGAGGAAAAAAAAAAAGCGCCCCTAAACAGGGAAAGCGAGGGAAAAGTGAGCTTGCCCGAAGAGCCGGGAGTGCGCGGGCGCTGCCCGTCCGGCCGGCGGCACCGCGGGGCAGGGAGCAGCGGCTCCGTCGGCGGAGACGCCGCCGTTACCGGCCGGAGCGGCCCCCGACAGCCCGCCCGGCGGCGCGGAGCGGAGCCCGGTGGGCCGCGGCGCCAGCCAGGTGGGAGCCGGCGGGCTGGATGTGTGCCGGCGGGCGGCCCGCTGCCCGGCGCGCCGGTGAGTGGGGCCGGGGCGGGCGGCGGGGCGAGGTGCGGGGCGAGGCGGGGGCCCGGCCCGCTGTCACCCCGCGGGGCGGCCGGGCTCGGCGGGGCGCCGGGAGGGGAGGGGGGGTCCCGTGCCCCGGCGTGGCGGGGATGGCTGAGGAGGAAAGGCGGGGGGGGGGGCTCCGGCGGGGAACGGGTGTGCGCGGGGGCGGAAAGGGAAGGGCTGCCGGCGGGGAGCGGAGCGGGCTGCCCTGCCCTGCCCGGGGGCGTCCGGCGGGCAGAGCCCCTCCGCCGCTGCCGGGGGCGGCGGGCGAAGTTGGGCGGCGGAGGGGGCGCGGCGAGGAGGCGGGGGGGGAGCCCCGCCGCCGCCGCCGCCCCGGGCGGACCCTTCCCCGCCGCCGTGTCCGTCCGGCGGCGCGATGCGCAAAGAGTTAAGGTGCCGTCCGGGGCGGGAGGCGGCGGGAGCGCGGTGCCCCGCTCCCTCTTTGCGGGCCGGTTTGAGTGACACTGCGATCATCTCGTTTCCCTTCAAGCTTCGCCTGTTGCCGCCGCCGCTCCAGCGCCGAGCCGGGAGCCGGGGAGCGGAGAGCGCCGGCTGAGGCTCCGCCGGCTCCTGCCAAGAAATCCCCCGTCTTTATGCCGTGATCTCCCAGCCCGGCCCGGCACCGGGGGCGCAGGGTGGGGTGGGGGGGGACTGCGGGCTCTCCCCAGCCCTCCCGCCCGCACACCTCTTCGGGGGGCTTCCCCTCCTCCTTCCTCCGGGGCGATTTGTCAAACTTCCCCCCTCTTCTGCCAGCAGCAGCAGCAGCAGCAGGGCTGTCCTCTCCTCTGTGCCGCCTCCTCCTCCTCCTCCGCCGCCGCCGCCGCCGCCTCCTCCTCCTCCTCGGCATCGTGTATGCACAGCAACAAAAAATATATCCCCAACCCAGCCCTCGAGCCGAGACTGGAGCAGCTCACCGGATCTCTGGGGCTAAAGCAACTCTTCCCACCCCCGCGCCCCGGCAGCCCCCCCCCGCCGGCCGCCGGAGCTCAGCATGCCGAGGAGGAAGCAGCAAGCGCCCCGGCGCGCAGCAGGTACGAGAGCCGCCTTCCCCGGCCCCTTGCTTCTCCCTCTCCCTTCCCTCCCTCTCCTCCGGTACCGCTTTCCAGCGGGCTGAGCCCCTCGGTCCGTACCGGGCTTCCCCCCCCCCCCTTCCCTCCCCTCCATGCCCCGCTCCCCGCATGCCGCGGATTTCGCAGAGCAACTCTTGGTCTGGAGGCACAACGCTGTGGCGCGGCGGGGGAGGGGGGAATTTTATTTTATTTTATTGTATTTTATTTTATTTTATTTTTTTTCCTTGGGTCGGCAGCGGTGGGGGCGCCTGGAAGCCCTTTCCCTACTTTGGTACCCACTTTGATTTATTCCGAACTCCGCCATCGCCCGGCTCGGCTCTGGGGGAGACACTTGGCGGGCGCCGGGCGGGTGTGTGGGGGCACCGACGACACATGTACACACGGCCGGTCTGTGTGACGCTCGGGGGGGGGAAGGAGGCGAATTTTGTCCATTTCCAGCCCATACTTTGGCACCTACTTTGCTTCTCTTCCTTGCAGTCTTCCTTCTTCTCCATCCCCTTCCCTCACGTGCAAATGGTTTGTGAAAGCCAGTGAAAATACTCCTTTTTAATTTTAATTTTATTTTTTTTTTTCTGTAAAAAGAGATAGGGTATGTATAAATGCATGGCACGCTGTGAATGAAGTGGTAGGGACAAAGTGAGTTGGAGGGTCCGCAGTGTTACTTGAAGATCCAAGCCCAGAACTGGCTCCTTTGCTCAACTTTTATCTTTTTCGCTCTTCCCCTTGTATCACGCTGGAGGTGTCTCTGCTGGACAGACAGACCCACCTTGTTGGTCACTTTCTTTGGCAACCCCTTCTGTTAATCCTATTGATTTCTTATTTATGAGTCCAGATGAGAAGCTGCAAAGGAAACCCAAGAAAAAAAAAAGGGGGTCTGTGTATTGTCAAATGACTGGCGAATGTGTCTGATAGTGCCTTTACAATTTCCTCCATTTTTTTTTTTCTTTTTTAGAAATACTTTTTGAGGCTTTGTCCTGGCGAGGTTTTTTTTGTTTTGTTTTCCTTATTCCAGAAATGTTAACTCTTGTTAAACTTAAGCAGAATTTTTTTGAAAAGCCAAACTGAAAAGCAAACAGTAAAAAAAAAGAAAAAAAAAAAGCCCCACATAATTTTACAGTAATCCTTAGTTGGGGATATGTGGGCTGGAAAAGGTTTCCTTGGCCTGTTGCCATCCTTGATTTGATGGCTGATTGATCGCCTGTCATCTGGCTGCCTTTGATCTATTCATTCCCGATAAACATCAATAAATCACTTGCCATGGTAACGCCAGACTCGGTGACGTCACACGTGGCCTGTCAACTCTCTGTCAGCGCAACTTCAGGGGCTCCTGGCTGGATGGGCCACAGAGCCACATGCCACCAGGGCTTCCAGAGGCACGGGGTTGGCTCAGGTGCAGGAGCAGGATGGGCTTTGGTTTGGGACAGGTTTGGGGGACCAGCATTCCCTAATCCGCCTTTTCCAAAGGAAAGCTCTGGACGTGGGGGCCGGGTGTAGAAGTTTGCCAGAGGCTCCGGCAGCGTTACTGGTAGTGCCTTTGTAGCTGTGCTGGTAGCGACTGGAAGCAGGTAGTCCTGCAGCTTGGTGGGGCGGTGTTGGAAAAGGGGCATTGAAAAATGTGGCAGCGCCTTCATGCTGTCTGGCAGCTTCAAGAGTGGTGTGGTTCGAATTTAGTAAACAGCAAGGGATTGCGGGAATAATACAAATTGTAAATAACTGCGTCCACATTTCCTTTCTGCTCTCCTTTGACATACGCGTGGGTTCATCCAGTGCCTCTGAAACAGAGAACTAGACTTTCTAGCAGTCTTACTCCATACACTAACAGCTAGAAAGTTTGGGAAGTTTTGCAGTACGGTAGCGATACGATCTGGCAAACAATATCGTAGCCAAATGCTTCACGATAATACGTTGCGTTTCTGGCCTGTGCCATCAAATAACGCTTTCCAAGTAAATCAAAAAGGTGAACTTTTCCTAATACTTGGGAAATTCTATTTTCTACCATTAATTTAGTTCTGCAAGATCTAGCTCCTCTGAGTATTTCATGTATTCGACTGTGCTGTATGTTGGGCTCTGCGAAGGCAGGAGGAAAATGTTTCTGCACTAAACACACTCTCGGAGGTATCTTTTCCTCTCTCCCTCTTCCCTTCTCCGTCTCTCCCTCCTTTCTCGAGTGAATCATCCGTGATGTGCGATCTATCGTTCATATTTAGCAGAAGTGTAATCTCTTTAAACTTTTAGCTTTTTGATAGCCACATTAAACATTTAGTATTGTGTATAATTGCTTCCCGCTGAAATGCTGTTTTATTGGTCACATTGGAAATGTTACTTTTTCTAATAGCAGTAAAAGCAAAGGTGCTGCTTTTTTTTTTTTTAACACCTTAAAAAACAGCTAAGAAATAACAGGTTAGTTAAGAAATATTCATTACAAA